>NW_026292374.1:0-19965 GCF_023091745.1 Budorcas taxicolor
AAAATTCTTCATCTCAATACTAATCCTATTACAACTATTTCTAATTATGACATTCTCTGCTACAGAACTAATTCTCTTTTATATTATATTTGAAGCAACACTAGTTCCCACACTCATTATTATTACCCGATGAGGGAACCAAACAGAACGCCTAAATGCCGGTCTCTACTTCTTGTTTTATACACTAGCAGGATCCCTACCCTTACTAGTTGCACTAATCTATATTCAAAACACAATAGGATCCCTAAACTTCCTAATTCTACAATACTGAGTACAACCAATACCCAGCTCCTGATCCAACACCTTCATGTGACTAGCATGCATAATAGCCTTTATAGTAAAAATACCACTATACGGACTTCATCTCTGACTACCCAAAGCCCACGTAGAAGCCCCAATTGCAGGCTCCATAGTTCTTGCAGCAATCCTACTAAAACTAGGAGGATACGGCATGTTACGAATTACGCTTCTCCTAGATCCAATCACCGACTTTATAGCATACCCATTCATCATGCTATCACTATGAGGCATAATCATAACCAGCTCAATTTGCCTTCGTCAAACGGACCTGAAATCACTCATCGCGTACTCCTCTATTAGCCACATGGCACTTGTCATCGTTGCAATCCTAATCCAAACACCCTGAAGCTACATAGGAGCCACCGCCCTGATAATTGCCCACGGCCTTACATCCTCTATACTTTTCTGCCTAGCAAATTCTAACTACGAACGAATTCACAGCCGTACAATAATCTTAGCCCGCGGCCTACAAACACTTCTTCCACTAATAGCCACCTGATGACTCCTAGCAAGTCTAACCAACCTGGCTCTACCCCCAACAATCAACCTAATCGGAGAACTATTTGTAGTAATATCGACTTTTTCATGATCTAATATCACAATTATTCTAATAGGACTTAACATAGTAATCACTACTCTCTACACCCTCTATATACTAATCACAACACAACGGGGCAAATACACTCATCATATCAATAACATTTCACCTTCCTTCACACGAGAAAATGCACTCATATCACTACACATACTACCACTACTGCTTCTATCCCTAAACCCAAAAATTATCCTAGGACCCCTATACTGTAAATATAGTTTAAAAAAACATTAGATTGTGAATCTAACAATAGAAGCCTATCACCTTCTTATTTACCGAAAAAGTATGCAAGAACTGCTAATTCTATGCTCCCATGCCTGACAACATGGCTTTTTCAAACTTTTAAAGGATAGCAGTTATCCATTGGTCTTAGGAACCAAAAAATTGGTGCAACTCCAAATAAAAGTAATAAACCTGTTCCCATCCCTCACACTAACTACCCTAATCCTACTAACCGTACCCATCATGACAACTAGTCTTAGCACCCACAAATTCACCAATTACCCACTTTACGTAAAAACAACCATTTCATACGCCTTTATCACTAGTATAATTCCCACTATAATATTTATTCATACAGGACAAGAAATAATTATTTCAAACTGACACTGACTAACCATCCAAACCCTCAAACTATCTCTCAGCTTCAAAATAGATTACTTCTCGACAATATTTATCCCAGTATCACTATTCGTCACATGATCCATCATAGAATTCTCAATATGATACATACATTCCGACCCCAACATCAACCAATTTTTTAAGTACTTACTCTTATTTCTTATCACAATACTCATCCTCGTCACTGCAAATAACATCTTTCAACTATTCATTGGCTGAGAAGGAGTCGGAATTATATCATTTCTACTAATTGGATGGTGATACGGACGAGCAGACGCAAACACAGCAGCTCTACAAGCAATCCTATATAACCGCATTGGCGACATCGGATTTATCCTAGCAATAGCATGATTCCTAATTAACCTCAACACTTGAGACCTTCAACAAATCTTCTTACTAAAACCAGAGAACTCAAATCTACCTCTAATAGGACTAATTCTAGCCGCAACCGGAAAATCCGCACAATTTAGCCTGCACCCATGATTACCCTCCGCAATAGAGGGTCCGACACCTGTCTCAGCATTACTCCACTCAAGTACAATAGTAGTAGCAGGTATTTTCTTACTAATCCGCTTTTATCCATTAACAGAAAACAATAAACTCATCCAATCTACTATACTATGCCTAGGAGCCATTACCACACTATTTACAGCAATATGTGCCCTCACCCAAAATGACATTAAAAAAATCATCGCCTTCTCTACATCCAGCCAACTCGGCCTTATGATAGTAACAATTGGAATTAACCAGCCTCACCTAGCACTTCTTCACATCTGCACCCACGCTTTCTTCAAAGCCATATTATTTCTATGCTCCGGCTCCATCATCCACAATCTAAATAACGAACAAGATATTCGAAAAATAGGAGGCCTATTTAAAGCCATACCATTCACCGCAACAGCCCTTATTATTGGCAGCCTTGCACTAACAGGAATACCTTTCCTCACCGGATTCTACTCCAAAGATCTAATTATTGAATCCGCCAACACGTCATATACCAACGCCTGAGCCCTCTTAATAACACTAATCGCCATCTCCTTCACAGCTATCTACAGTACCCGTATTATTTTCTTCACACTCCTAGGACAACCCCGATTCCCAACCCTTATTTCTATTAATGAAAACAACCCATTCCTAATTAACTCAATTAAACGCTTACTAATCGGAAGTCTTTTCGCAGGATTCATCATTTCTAACAACATCCCCCCAACAACCATTCCCCAAACAACTATACCCTACTACCTAAAAATCACCGCCCTAACAATTACAATCCTAGGCTTTATTCTAGCACTAGAAATTAACAACATAACCCACTACTTAAAGTTCAATTACCCATCAAACATATTCAAATTTTCTAACCTACTAGGATATTATCCCACAGTCATACACCGCTTAACCCCCTATATAAATCTAACAATAAGCCAAAAATCAGCATCCTCCCTTCTAGACCTAACCTGACTAGAAACCATTATACCAAAAACCATCTCACTAACCCAAATAAAAACATCTATCATAATCACAAACCAAAAAGGCTTAATTAAATTATATTTCCTTTCCTTCCTAATTACGATTTTCACTAGCACAATTCTACTTAATTTCCACGAGTAATCTCTATAATCACCACTACACCAATTAATAAAGATCAACCAGTAACAATAACTAATCAAGTACCATAGCTGTACAAAGCAGCAATCCCCATGGCCTCCTCACTAAAAAACCCAGAATCCCCTGTATCATAAATTACCCAATCCCCCATACCATTAAACTTAAACACAATCTCCACCTCCTTATCCTTCAACACATAGTAAATTATAAAAAACTCCATCAACAAACCAGTAATAAACGTTCCTAAAACAACCTTATTAGAAACCCAAACCTCAGGATACTGCTCAGTAGCCATAGCTGTCGTATAACCAAAAACCACCATTATACCCCCTAAATAAACTAAAAAAACCATTAAACCTAAAAAAGAACCACCATAATTTAACACAATACCACACCCAACCCCACCACTCACAATCAATCCCAACCCCCCATAAATAGGCGAAGGTTTTGAAGAAAACCCTACAAAGCCCATCACAAAAATTACACTTAAAATAAATACAATGTACATAATCATTATTCCTGCATGGAATCTAACCATGACTAATGATATGAAAAACCATCGTTGTTATTCAACTACAAGAACACTAATGATCAACATCCGAAAAACTCACCCACTAATAAAAATCGTAAACAACGCACTCATTGACCTCCCAACTCCATCAAACATCTCATCATGATGAAACTTTGGATCCCTCCTAGGCACTTGCTTAGCTCTACAAATCTTAACAGGCCTATTCCTAGCAATACACTACACATCCGATACAACAATAGCATTCTCCTCTGTAACCCACATTTGTCGAGACGTAAACTATGGCTGAATCATCCGATATATGCACGCAAACGGAGCATCAATATTTTTTATCTGCCTATTTATGCATGTAGGACGAGGCCTATATTACGGATCATATACCTTCTTAGAAACATGAAACATCGGAGTAATTCTCCTATTTACAACAATAGCCACAGCATTCATAGGCTATGTCCTACCATGAGGACAGATATCATTCTGAGGAGCAACAGTCATTACCAACCTCCTCTCGGCAATCCCATACATTGGCACCAACCTAGTTGAATGAATCTGAGGGGGATTTTCAGTAGACAAAGCCACCCTCACACCGATTCTTCGCTTTCCACTTCATCCTCCCATTTATCATTGTAGCTCTCACCATAATCCACTTAATTTTCCTCCACGAAACAGGATCCAACAACCCCACAGGAATTCCATCAGACACAGACAAAATTCCATTTCACCCTTATTACACCATCAAGGACATCCTAGGCATCATACTATTAATCCTCATCCTCATATCACTAGTACTATTCACTCCCGACCTACTCGGAGACCCGGATAATTATACTCCAGCAAACCCACTCAGTACACCCTCCCACATTAAGCCAGAATGGTATTTCCTATTTGCATACGCAATCCTACGATCAATCCCCAATAAACTGGGAGGAGTCCTAGCCTTAGTCCTTTCCATCTTGATCTTAACACTCGTACCCTTCCTCCACACATCCAAACAACGAAGCATAATGTTCCGACCAATCAGCCAATGCATATTCTGACTTTTAATAGCAGACCTATTAACACTTACATGAATCGGAGGACAACCGGTTGAACACCCCTACATCACCATCGGACAATTAGCATCCATCATATATTTCCTCATCATCCTGGCAATAATACCACTAGCCAGCACCATCGAAAACAATCTCCTGAAATGAAGACAAGTCTTTGTAGTAAAATTAATACGCTGGTCTTGTAAACCAGAAAAGGAGAACAATTAACCTCCCTAAGACTCAAGGAAGAAGCGATAGCCTCACCATCAACACCCAAAGCTGAAGTTCTACTTAAACTATTCCCTGAACCACTATTAATTGCGTCTATTGATATACCCCCAAAAACACTAAAGAACCTCCCCAGTATTAAATCCGCTAAAATTTTTAAACATACGACACAAATCTCCCACTCTATAAGCTTGCACGTGTAACAACATGCTTAATAACTCACCTCAATAGACACATGTACGAGTACTACACACAGACCCACCATGTCATTTGCCCAAACATACCCACTAACACTCATACAATGTAAACATGATATGCGTCTAGCACACCACATGATCCATCCTATATGTATGAATATATACACTGAAGTAATATAATAAAAACATACATAAATGCAGTATACTACATGACCTACTTTGTGTGCAGTATGTACATTATAATTAATGTAATAAAGACATACTATGTATATATTACATTACATGATCTACCCCATGCATATAAGCATGTACATCATAATTAATGTAATAAAGATATAATATGTATATAGTACATTAAATGATTTTCCCCTTGCATATAAGCAAGTACAATAAAAATTATCTATAGTACATAGGACATTTCCTGCTTAGATCGTACATAGCGCATAAAGTCAAATCTATCCTCGTCACCATGCGTATCCCGTCCACTAGATCACGAGCTTACCGACCATGCCGCGTGAAACCAGCAACCCGCTTGGCAGGGATTTCTCTTCTCGCTCCGGGCCCATTAATCGTGGGGGTAGCTATTTAATGAACTTTATCAGACATCTGGTTCTTTCTTCAGGGCCATCTCATCTAAAACCGCCCATTCTTTCCTCTTAAATAAGACATCTCGATGGACTAATTACTAATCAGCCCATGCTCACACATAACTGTGCTGTCATACATTTGGTATTTTTTAATTTTCGGGGATGCTTGGACTCAGCTATGGCCGTCAAAGGCCCCGACCCGGAGCATAAATTGTAGCTGGACTTAACTGCATCTTGAGCATCCCCATAATGGTAGGCATGGGCATTTCAGTCAATGGTTACAGGACATACCTATTATATTTCCCCCCCCCCCCCTCTTAAATATTAACCACCATTTTTAACATACTTCCCCTAAGTATCAATATAAATTTATCTCACCCCCAATACTCAAATTCACACTCCAAACAAGATAGACATATAGGTGCCTGGGTCTGCTTACATACTACATGGTTAATGTAGCTTAAATTTAAAGCAAGGCACTGAAAATGCCTAGATGAGTATACCAACTCCATAAACACATAGGTTTGGTCCTGGCCTTCCTGTTAACTTTCAATAGACTTACACATGCAAGCATCCGCACCCCGGTGAGTAGCGCCCTCCGAATCAGCAGGACTAAGAGGAGCAGGTATCAAGCACACACCCTGTAGCTCATAACGCCTTGCTTAACCACACCCCCACGGGAAACAGCAGTGACAAAATTTAAGCCATGAACGAAAGTTCGACTAAGCCATATTAACTAGGGTTGGTAAATCTCGTGCCAGCCACCGCGGTCATACGACTAACCCAAGCTAACAGGAACACGGCGTAAAACGTGTTAAAGTACTACACCAAATAGAGTTAAATCCTAATTAAGCTGTAAAAAGCCATAATTATAACAAAAATAAGTGACGAAAGTAACTCTACGACAACTGACACACTATAGCTAAGACCCAAACTGGGATTAGATACCCCACTATGCTTAGCCCTAAACATAAATAATTGCAAAAACAAGATTATTCGCCAGAGTACTACCGGCAACGGCCCAAAACTCAAAGGACTTGGCGGTGCTTTACACCCTTCTAGAGGAGCCTGTTCTATAATCGATAAACCCCGATAAACCTCACCAATCCTTGCTAATACAGTCTGTATACCGCCATCTTCAGCAAACCCTGAAAAGGAACAAAAGTAAGCTCAATCATAACACATAAAAACGTTAGGTCAAGGTGTAACCTATGGAATGGGAAGAAATGGGCTACATTTTCTATCCAAGAAAACTTAATACGAAAGCCATTATGAAACTAACAGCCAAAGGAGGATTTAGTAGTAAACTAAGAATAGAGTGCTTAGTTGAACCAGGCCATGAAGCACGCACACACCGCCCGTCACCCTCCTCAAGTAAATATATGCACCCAAACCTATTTACATGCACCAATTACACGAGAGGAGGTAAGTCGTAACAAGGTAAGCATACTGGAAAGTGTGCTTGGACAAACCAAGACATAGCTTAATTAAAGCATCTAGTTTACACCTAGAAGATTTCGTGTACTGTGAATGTTTTGAACTATGCCTAGCCCAAACCCCCACTCTTCAATCCAATAACCAAAACATACTAAAACAAAACATTTACCCCTATTAAAGTATAGGAGATAGAAATTCTAAACATGGCGCTATAGAGAAAGTACCGTAAGGGAACGATGAAAGAAAATAATCAAAGTACAAAAAAGCAAAGATTAACCCTTGTACCTTTTGCATAATGAATTAACGAGCAAAAAACTTAACAAAACGAATTTCAGCTAAGTAACCCGAAACCAGACGAGCTACCTATAGACAGTTTATTAGAACCAACTCATCTATGTGGCAAAATAGTGAGAAGATCTATAAGTAGAGGTGACATGCCTAACGAGCCTGGTGATAGCTGGTTGTCCAGAAAATGAATCTTAGTTCAGCTTTAAAGATACCAAAAAATATAAACAAATCTCACTGTATCTTTAAAAGTTAGTCTAAAAAGGTACAGCCTTTTAGAAATGGGTACAACCTTCACTAGAGAGTAAGATCTTACAACACCATAGTAGGCCTAAAAGCAGCCATCTATTAAGAAAGCGTTAAAGCTCAACAATAAAAACAATACTAATCCCAACAACAATATAACCAACTCCTAGACCTAGTACTGGACTATTCTATTACTAAATAGAAGCAATAATGTTAATATGAGTAACAAGAAATATTTTCTCCTTGCACAAGTTTAAGTCAGTATCTGATAATACTCTGACTGTTAACAGTAAATAAAAATAACCCAACAATAAATAATTTATTAATTATACTGTTAATCCAACACAGGAGTGCACCCAGGAAAGATTAAAAGAAGTAAAAGGAACTCGGCAAACACAAATCCCGCCTGTTTACCAAAAACATCACCTCCAGCATCCCCAGTATTGGAGGCACTGCCTGCCCAGTGACTAGACGTTAAACGGCCGCGGTATCCTGACCGTGCAAAGGTAGCATAATCATTTGTTCTCTAAATAAGGACTTGTATGAACGGCCACACGAGGGTTTTACTGTCTCTTACTTCCAATCAGTGAAATTGACCTTCCCGTGAAGAGGCGGGAATAAACCAACAAGACGAGAAGACCCTATGGAGCTTTAACTAACTAGTCCAAAGAAAATAAACTTAACCATTAAGGGATAACAACACTCTTTATGGACTAGCAGTTTTGGTTGGGGTGACCTCGGAGAACAAAAAATCCTCCGAACGATTTTAAAGACTAGACCCACAAGTCAAATCAAACTATCGTTTATTGATCCAAAGACTTGATCAACGGAACAAGTTACCCTAGGGATAACAGCGCAATCCTATTCAAGAGTCCATATCGACAATAGGGTTTACGACCTCGATGTTGGATCAGGACACCCCGATGGTGCAACCGCTATCAAAGGTTCGTTTGTTCAACGATTAAAGTCCTACGTGATCTGAGTTCAGACCGGAGTAATCCAGGTCGGTTTTCTATCTGTTATGTATTTCTCCCAGTACGAAAGGACAAGAGAAAATAAGGCCAACTTCAACAAAGCGCCTTAAATCAATCAATGACTTTATCTCAATTGACCTCACAAACAATACCTGCCCTAGAAAAGGGCCCAGTTAAGGTGGCAGAGCCGGTAATTGCGTAAAACTTAAACCTTTATACTCAGAGATTCAAATCCTCTCCTTAACAAAATGTTTATACTCAACATCTTAACACTTATTATCCCCATTCTTCTAGCCGTAGCTTTTCTTACACTAGTTGAACGAAAAATCCTAGGCTACATACAACTCCGAAAGGCCAAATATTGTAGGACCATATGGCTTACTCCAACCCATCGCCGATGCAATCAAACTTTTCATTAAAGAACCCCTACGACCTGCCACATCCTCAATCTCAATATTTATTCTAGCCCCCATCCTAGCCCTAACCCTAGCCTTAACTATATGAATCCCCCTACCCATTACCCTATCCCCTCATCAATATAAACTTAGGAATCCTTTTCATATTAGCTATATCAAGCTTAGCCGTATACTCGATCCTCTGATCAGGCTGAGCCTCCAACTCAAAATACGCTCTTATTGGAGCCTACGAGCAGTAGCACAAACAATTTCATATGAAGTTACACTAGCAATTATCTTACTATCAATCTTACTAATAAATGGATCCTTCACTCTCTCTACATTAATCATTACACAAGAACAAGTATGACTAATCTTCCCAGCATGACCCTTAGCAATAATATGATTCATTTCAACACTAGCAGAAAACAACCGAGCACCATTTGATCTTACTGAAGGAGAATCTGAACTAGTATCGGGCTTTAATGTAGAATACGCCGCAGGACCATTCGCCCTATTCTTTATAGCAGAATATGCAAACATTATTATAATAAATATCTTCACAACAAACCCTCTTCCTAGGAGCATCCCATAACCCATACATACCAGAACTCTACGCAATTAACTTTATCATCAAATCACTACTACTCACAATGACCTTCCTATGAATCCGAGCATCCTACCCCCGATTCCGCTATGATCAACTGATGCACTTATTATGAAAAAATTTTCTACCCCTAACGCTAGCCCTATGCATATGACATGTATCTCTACTATTCTCCTATCAAGTATCCCCCCACAAACATAAGAAATATGTCTGACAAAAGAGTTACTTTGATAGAGTAAATTATAGAGGTTTAAATCCTCTTATTTCTAGAACTATAGGAATTGAACCTACTCCTAAGAACTCAAAACTCTTCGTGCTCCCAATTACACCAAATTCTAATAGTAAGGTCAGCTAATTAAGCTATCGGGCCCATACCCCGAAAATGTTGGTTGTATCCTTCCCGTACTAATAAACCCAATCACTCTCATTATTATCTTAATAACTATAATACTTGGAACCATTATCGTTATAATTAGCTCCCACTGACTACTCATCTGAATCGGATTTGAAATAAATATACTCGCCATCATTCCCTATTATAATAAAAAAACACAACCCACGAGCCACAGAAGCATCAACTAAATATTTCCTAACTCAATCAACAGCCTCAATACTACTAATAATAGCCATTATCATCAACTTAATATTCTCAGGCCAATGAACCGTAATAAAACTATTTAACCCAACAGCCTCCATACTCATAACATAGCCCTCGCCATAAAACTAGGAATAGCCCCATTCCACTTCTGAGTCCCAGAAGTAACACAAGGCATCCCTCTATCTTCAGGCCTAATCTTACTTACATGACAAAAACTAGCACCCATATCGGTACTTTACCAAGTATCCCAATCCATCAACCTAAATATAATCTTAACCCTATCAATTCTATCCATTATAATCGGAGGCTGAGGAGGATTTAAACCAACCCAACTACGAAAAATTATAGCTTACTCATCAATTGCCCACATAGCTGAATAACAGCAATTTACCATACAATCCCACCATAACATTACTAAACCTAATCATTTACATCATCATAACTTCCACCATATTTACACTATTTATAGCCAACTCAACCACAACCACTCATTCACTATCACACCATGAAACAAAACACCCATCATAACTATTCTAATTCTCATTACCCTCCTATCAATAGGAGGACTCCCCCCACTATCAGGATTTATGCCAAAATGAATAATTATTCAAGAAATGACAAAAAACAATAGCATTATCCTACCTACCTTCATAGCAATTACAGCACTACTAAACCTATATTTCTACATACGACTGGCATATTCCACCACACTTACTATGTTCCCTTCCACAAACAACATAAAAATAAAATGACAATTCTCAACCATAAAACGAATAACCCTCCTACCAACAATAACCGTATTGTCCACTATACTACTACCACTTACACCAATTCTCTCAATCCTAGAATAGGAATTTAGGTTAATAGACCAAGGCCTTCAAAGCCCTAAGCAAGTATAATTTACTTAATCCTGATAAGGACTGCAAGATCATATCTTACATCAATTGAATGCAAATCAACTACTTTAATTAAGCTAAATCCTCACTAGATTGGTGGGTCCCACCCCCACGAAACTTTAGTTAACAGCTAAATACCCTAATAACTGGCTTCAATCTACTTCTCCCGCCGCAAGAAAAAAAAGGCGGGAGAAGCCCCGGCAGAGTTTTGAAGCTGCTCCTTTGAATTTGCAATTCAATATGTTAATTCACTACAGGACCTGGTAAAAAGAGGAATCAAACCTCTATTCTTAGATTTACAGTCTATTGCTTTACTCAGCCATTTTACCCATGTTCATAAACCGCTGATTATTTTCAACTAATCATAAAGATATCGGTACCCTTTATCTTCTATTTGGTGCCTGAGCCGGCATAGTAGGAACCGCTCTGAGCTTACTAATTCGTGCTGAGTTAGGCCAACCCGGAACTCTACTTGGAGATGACCAAATCTACAACGTAATTGTAACTGCACACGCATTCGTAATAATCTCTTTATAGTAATGCCTATTATAATTGGAGGGTTTGGCAACTGGCTAGTTCCTCTAATGATTGGAGCCCCTGATATAGCATTCCCTCGGATAAATAATATAAGTTTTTGGCTCCTCCCCCCTTCTTTCCTATTACTCCTAGCATCCTCTATAGTCGAAGCCGGAGCAGGGACGGGTTGAACCGTATATCCCCCTCTAGCAGGTAATCTAGCCCACGCAGGAGCCTCAGTAGACCTGACCATTTTCTCCCTACACCTAGCAGGTGTTTCCTCAATTTTAGGAGCCATTAATTTTATTACAACTATTATTAACATAAAACTCCCGCAATATCACAATACCAGACCCCCCTGTTCGTGTGATCTGTACTGATCACTGCCGTACTACTCCTCCTCTCCTTCCTGTATTAGCAGCTGGCATCACAATATTACTAACAGACCGAAACCTGAATACAACTTTCTTTGACCAGCAGGAGGAGGAGACCCTATCTATATCAACACTTATCTGATTTTTTGGACACCCCGAAGTATATATTCTAATTTTACCTGGCTTTGGAATAATCTCCCACATCGTAACCTACTATTCAGGAAAAAAAAGAGCCATTTGGATATATAGGAATAGTATGAGCCATAATATCAATTGGATTTCTATGGATTTATTGTATGAGCCCATCATATATTCACAGTCGGAATAGACGTCGATACACGAGCTTACTTTACATCCGCTACTATAATTATTGCTATCCCAACCGGAGTAAAAGTCCTTTAGTTGGCTAGCAACACTTCACGGAGGAAATATCAAATGATCCCCCGCTATAATATGAGCCCTAGGCTTCATTTTCCTTTTTACAGTTGGAGGACTAACTGAATTGTTTTAGCCAACTCCTCCCTTGACATCGTTCTCCACGACACATACTATGTGGTAGCACATTTCCACTACGTACTATCAATAGGAGCTGTATTCGCTATCATAGGAGGATTGTACATTGATTTCCCTTATTCTCAGGCTACACCCTTAATGACACATGAGCCAAAATCCATTTCGCATTATATTTGTAGGTGGTTAACATGACCTACTTCCCACTAACATTTCTTAGGGCTATCTGGTATACCACGACGATACTCCGATTACCCAGACGCATATACAATATGAAACACTATTTCATCTATAGGCTCATTCAATCTCACTAACGGCAGTAATATAATGACTTTTATCATCTGAGAAGCATTTGCATCCAAACGGGAAGTCCTTAACCGTGGACCTAACCACAACAAATCTAGAATGACTAAACGATGCCCTCCACCATATCACACATTTGAAGAACCTACATACATTAACCTAAAATAAGAGAGGAAGGAATTGAACCCCTAATATCGGTTTCAAGCCAACACCATAACCACTATGTCTCTCTCAATAAACGAGATGTTAGTAAAACATTACATAACCTTGTCAAGATTAAATTACAGGTGAAAGTCCCGTACATCTCATATGGCATATCCCGTACAGCTAGGCTTCAAGACGCAACATCACCCATCATAGAAGAACTGCTACACTTTCACGATCACACTCTGATAATTGTTTTCCTAATTAGCTCTCTAGTACTCTATATTATCTTACTGATACTAACAACAAAACTAACCCATACCAGCACCATAGACGCACAGAGTAGAAACAATCTGAACCATTCTACCAGCCATTATTCTGATTATAATTGCTCTCCCATCCCTACGAATTCTATACATAATAGACGAAATCAACAACCCATCTCTCACAGTAAAGACCATAGGACATCAATGATACTGAAGTTATGAGTACACAGACTATGAAGACTTAAGCTTCGACTCCTATATAATTCCAACATCAGAATTGAAACCTGGAGAACTACGATTACTAGAAGTAGATAACCGAGCTGTATTACCTATAGAAATAACAATTCGAATACTAATCTCCTCCGAAGACGTTTTACACTCATGAGCAGTTCCCTCTCTAGGACTAAAAACAGACGCAATTCCAGGCCGTTTAAATCAAACAACCCTCATATCAACTCGTCCAGGCCTATTTTACGGCCAATGCTCAGAAATCTGCGGATCAAATCATAGTTTCATACCAATCGTTCTCGAACTAGTCCCATTAGAATATTTTGAAAAGTGATCTGCATCAATGTTATAAGTCATCAAGAAGCTATGCCAGCATTAACCTTTTAGTTAAAGACCGAGAGCACAACACTCTCCTTGATGACATGCCACAACTAGACACATCAACGTGACTCACGACAATTCTATCAATATTTTTTAGTCCTCTTTATTGTTCTCCAATTAAAAATCTCAAACACGATTTCTACTATAACCCAAAATTAATAACAACAAAACGCCAAAACAAGACGCCCCTTGAGAAACAAAATGAACGAAAATCTATTTACCTCTTTCATTACCCCTGTAATTCTAGGCCTCCCCCCTTGTTTACTCTCGTCATTATATCCCTAGCTTACTATTTCCTACATCAAACGACTAATTAATAACCGCCTTATCTCCCTCCAACAATGAGCACTTCAACTCATGTCAAAACAAATAATAAGCACTCACAACACCAAAGGACAAACATGAACATTGATATTAATGTCCCTAATTCTATTTATTGGGTCTACAAATTTATTAGCTTATTACCCCATTCATTTACACCAACCACACAACTATCAATAAATTTAGGCATGGCTATTCCCCTATGAGCAGGGGCCGTAGTTACAGGCTTCCGCAACAAAACCAAAGCATCACTCGCCCACTTCCTACCACAAGGAACACCTACCCCACTAATCCCAATACTGGTAATTATCGAAACCATCAGCCTCTTCATCCAACCAGTAGCCCTTGCCGTACGATTAACAGCCAACATCACAGCAGGGCACTTATTAATTCACTTAATCGGAGGAGCTACCCTTGCATTATTAAATATCAATACCACAACAGCACTTATTACATTTACTATTTTAGCTCTACTAACAATCCTCGAATTCGCAGTAGCTATAGTTCAAGCCTACGTATTCACCCTCCTAGTTAGCTTATATCTGCACGACAATACAAATTGACACACCAAACCCACGCCTATCACATAGTAAACCCAAGTCCCTGACCCCTCACAGGAGCACTACCTGCCCTCCTAATAACATCTGGCCTCATCTGTGATTTCACTTCAATTCAACAGCTCTACTGACCCTAGGCCTAACAACAAACATACTTACAATATACCAATGATGACGAGATGTAATCCGAGAAAGTACCTTTCAAGGCCACCATACTCCTGCTGTCCAAAAAAGCCTTCGCTACGGAATAATCCTCTTCATCGTCTCCGAAGTCCTATTCTTCACTGGCTTCTTCTGAGCCTTCTATCACTCAAGCCTTGCTCCTACACCCGAATTAGGGCAGCTGCTGACCCCAAACAGGCATTCACCCACTTAACCCCTTAGAAGTCCCACTACTCAACACCTCTGTCCTTCTAGCCTCAGGAGTCTCCATTACCTGAGCCCACCACAGCCTCATAGAAGGGAACCGTAACCACATGCTACAAGCCTTATTCATCACCATTACGTTAGGCGTTATACTTTACACTTCTACAAGCATCAGAATACTATGAAGCTCCCTTTACAATCTCAGACGGAGTTTACGGCTCAACTTTCTTCGTAGCTACAGGATTCCACGGCCTCCATGTCATTATTGGATCTACTTCTTAATTGTCTGCTTCCTCCGCCAACTAAAATTTCACTTTACCTCCCATCACCATTTCGGCTTCGAAGCGCTGCCTGATATTGACACTTCGTAGACGTAGTATGACTTTTCCTCTATGTTTCCATCTACTGATGAGGCTCATGTTCTTTTAGTATTAATTAGTACAACTGACTTCCAATCAGTTAGCTTCGGCCTAACCCGAAAAAGAACAATAAACCTTATAATTACCCTCCTAACTAACTTTACACTAGCTACATTGCTCGTGACCATCGCATTCTGACTCCCCCAACTAAACGTATACTCAGAAAAAACAAGCCCATACGAATGTGGATTCGACCCCATAGGATCTGCTCGCCTTCCGTTCTCCATAAAATTCTTTCTAGTAGCTATCACATTCCTCCTCTTCGATCTTGAAATTGCACTACTTCTACCACTACCATGGGCCTCACAAACAACTAACCTTAACACAATGCTTACTATATCCCTTCTCCTAATTTTCCTACTAGCCACAAGCCTAGCCTATGAATGAACCCAAAAAGGATTAGAATGGACCGAATATGGTACTTAGTTTTAAACCAAAATAAATGATTTCGACTCATTAGATTATGATCAAACTCATAAGTACCAAATGTCCCTCGTATACATAAATATTATAATAGCATTCATAGTATCTCTCACGGGATTACTAATGTATCGATCTCACCTAATATCCTCCCTCCTATGCCTGGAAGAATAATATTGTCCTTATTCGTTATAGCTACCCTAATAAACCTAACTCACACTTCACTTTAGCCAGTATAATACCCATTATTCTACTAGTTTTCGCAGCCTGCGAAGCAGCACTAGGCCTATCCTTGCTAGTAATGGTATCAAACACATACGGCACCGACTACGTACAAAACCTTAATCTGCTACAATGCTAAAATACATTATTTCCACAATAATACTTATACCCCTAACCTGGCTATCAAAAAATAACATAATCTGAATTACTCCACACTCCACAGCTTACTAATTAGCCTTACAAGCCTACTCCTTATAAACCAATTTGGCGATAACAGCCTCAACTTCTCATTAACTTTCTTCTCCGACTCTTATCTACACCACTACTTATTCTAACCATATGACTCCTCCCCTTAATACTTATAGCTAGCCAGCATCACCTATCAAAAGAAAACCCAGCCCGAAAAAATTCTTCATCTCAATACTAATCCTATTACAACTATTTCTAATTATGACATTCTCTGCTACAGAACTAATTCTCTTTTATATTATATTTGAAGCAACACTAGTTCCCACACTCATTATTATTACCCGATGAGGGAACCAAACAGAACGCCTAAATGCCGGTCTCTACTTCTTGTTTTATACACTAGCAGGATCCCTACCCTTACTAGTTGCACTAATCTATATTCAAAACACAATAGGATCCCTAAACTTCCTAATTCTACAATACTGAGTACAACCAATACCCAGCTCCTGATCCAACACCTTCATGTGACTAGCATGCATAATAGCCTTTATAGTAAAAATACCACTATACGGACTTCATCTCTGACTACCCAAAGCCCACGTAGAAGCCCCAATTGCAGGCTCCATAGTTCTTGCAGCAATCCTACTAAAACTAGGAGGATACGGCATGTTACGAATTACGCTTCTCCTAGATCCAATCACCGACTTTATAGCATACCCATTCATCATGCTATCACTATGAGGCATAATCATAACCAGCTCAATTTGCCTTCGTCAAACGGACCTGAAATCACTCATCGCGTACTCCTCTATTAGCCACATGGCACTTGTCATCGTTGCAATCCTAATCCAAACACCCTGAAGCTACATAGGAGCCACCGCCCTGATAAATTGCCCACGGCCTTACATCCTCTATACTTTTCTGCCTAGCAAATTCTAACTACGAACGAATTCACAGCCGTACAATATCTTAGGCCGCGGCCTACAAACACTTCTTCCACTAATAGCCACCTGATGACTCCTAGCAAGTCTAACCAACCTGGCTCTACCCCCAACAATCAACCTAATCGGAGAACTATTTGTAGTAATATCGACTTTTTCATGATCTAATATCACAATTATTCTAATAGGACTTAACATAGTAATCACTACTCTCTACACCCTCTATATACTAATCACAACACAACGTGGCAAATACACTCATCATATCAATAACATTTCACCTTCCTTCACACGAGAAAATGCACTCATATCACTACACATACTACCACTACTGCTTCTATCCCTAAACCCAAAAATTATCCTAGGACCCCTATACTGTAAATATAGTTTAAAAAAACATTAGATTGTGAATCTAACAATAGAAGCCTATCACCTCTTATTTACCGAAAAGTATGCAAGAACTGCTAATTCTATGCTCCCATGCCTGACAACATGGCTTTTTCAAACTTTTAAAGGATAGCAGTTATCCATTGGTCTTAGGAACCAAAAAATTGGTGCAAACTCCAAATAAATGTAATAAACCTGTTCCCATCCCTCACACTAACTACCCTAATCCTACTAACCGTACCCATCATGACAACTAGTCTTAGCACCCCAAATTCACCAATTACCCACTTTACGTAAAAACAACCATTTCATACGCCTTTATCACTAGTATAATTCCCACTATAATATTTATTCATACAGGACAAGAAATAATTATTTCAAACTGACACTGACTAACCATCCAAACCCTCAAACTATCTCTCAGCTTCAAATAGATTACTTCTCGACAATATTTATCCCAGTATCACTATTCGTCACATGTTCCATCATAGAATTCCTCAATATGATACATACATTCCGACCCCAACATCAACCAATTTTTTAAGTACTTACTCTTATTTCTTATCACAATACTCATCCTCGTCACTGCAAATAACATCTTTCAACTATTCATTGGCTGAGAAGGAGTCGGAATTATATCATTTCTACTAATTGGATGGTGATACGGACGAGCAGACGCAAACACAGCAGCTCTACAAGCAATCCTATATAACCGCATTGGCGACATCGGATTTATCCTAGCAATAGCATGATTCCTAATTAACCTCAACACTTGAGACCTTCAACAAATCTTCTTACTAAAACCAGAGAACTCAAATCTACCTCTAATAGGACTAATTCTAGCCGCAACCGGAAAATCCGCACAATTTAGCCTGCACCCATGATTACCCTCCGCAATAGAGGGTCCGACACCTGTCTCAGCATTACTCCACTCAAGTACAATAGTAGTAGCAGGTATTTTCTTACTAATCCGCTTATTATCCATTAACAGAAAACAATAAACTCATCCAATCTACTATACTATGCCTAGGAGCCATTACCACACTATTTACAGCAATATGTGCCCTCACCCAAAATGACATTAAAAAAATCATCGCCTTCTCTACATCCAGCCAACTCGGCCTTATGATAGTAACAATTGGAATTAACCAGCCTCACCTAGCACTTCTTCACATCTGCACCCACGCTTTCTTCAAAGCCATATTATTTCTATGCTCCGGCTCCATCATCCACAATCTAAATAACGAACAAGATATTCGAAAAATAGGAGGCCTATTTAAAGCCATACCATTCACCGCAACAGCCCTTATTATTGGCAGCCTTGCACTAACAGGAATACCTTTCCTCACCGGATTCTACTCCAAAGATCTAATTATTGAATCCGCCAACACGTCATATACCAACGCCTGAGCCCTCTTAATAACACTAATCGCCATCTCCTTCACAGCTATCTACAGTACCCGTATTATTTTCTTCACACTCCTAGGACAACCCCGATTCCCAACCCTTATTTCTATTAATGAAAACAACCCATTCCTAATTAACTCAATTAAACGCTTACTAATCGGAAGTCTTTTCGCAGGATTCATCATTTCTAACAA
Source organism: Budorcas taxicolor (assembly GCF_023091745.1). NCBI lineage: Eukaryota > Metazoa > Chordata > Mammalia > Artiodactyla > Bovidae > Budorcas > Budorcas taxicolor. The sequence goes on from NW_026292374.1 coordinate 19,277, forward strand.
CATCCCCCCAACAACCATTCCCCAAACAACTATACCCTACTACCTAAAAATCACCGCCCTAACAATTACAATCCTAGGCTTTATTCTAGCACTAGAAATTAACAACATAACCCACTACTTAAAGTTCAATTACCCATCAAACATATTCAAATTTTCTAACCTACTAGGATATTATCCCACAGTCATACACCGCTTAACCCCCTATATAAATCTAACAATAAGCCAAAAATCAGCATCCTCCCTTCTAGACCTAACCTGACTAGAAACCATTATACCAAAAACCATCTCACTAACCCAAATAAAAACATCTATCATAATCACAAACCAAAAAGGCTTAATTAAATTATATTTCCTTTCCTTCCTAATTACGATTTTCACTAGCACAATTCTACTTAATTTCCACGAGTAATCTCTATAATCACCACTACACCAATTAATAAAGATCAACCAGTAACAATAACTAATCAAGTACCATAGCTGTACAAAGCAGCAATCCCCATGGCCTCCTCACTAAAAAACCCAGAATCCCCTGTATCATAAATTACCCAATCCCCCATACCATTAAACTTAAACACAATCTCCACCTCCTTATCCTTCAACACATAGTAAATTATAAAAAACTCCATCAACAAACCAGTAATAAACGTTCCTAAAACAACCTTATTAGAAACCCAAACCTCAGGATACTG
>NW_026292376.1:0-95451 GCF_023091745.1 Budorcas taxicolor
CCCGTCGTAACTCGAGAAGACCTGCCGCAGCTCGAGTAAATCCAGGAGGTTCTCCCGTCCAGGCGAGATGAGGCCCATTTCCGCTGAGGCGTCTCGAGGCTGATCACACCTCACCTCTGGAACTTCGAAAGGGTCCTTCACACCCTTGGTGTAAATCAAGAAGTTCCCCGACCTAGCCGTCTCCACTCGAGAGGAATCACGAGGGTCCCGCCCACATCCAGAGGAGCCCCGTTTCCGCCTCGTAGCTCGAGATGAGGGATCCTTTCCCTGCTTCGTCGGGAAAGAGTTCCCGGCGTTCCCGTCGCATCTCAAGAGGAGGCCCTCTCAACAGGAACGGCGAGAGGAACTCCAGGGTCGTGCCACCATTCCAAGAGTCCCCCAGATGTCTCAGTCCATTCCAGAGGAACCTCTTTTCCCTTCACCGGCTCGTCTTTCACGCCGAGGATCGACTCACACCAAGGTGGCACGTGGCACAGCCCTGTGGGAAAGCCTCGTGGGAAAGCCTCGAGGGACAGCCTCGAGGGAAAGCCACAGATCCCTTGATCCACGTGACAGGAAGCGTGACACTACTGCTGCAGCTCGGGAGGAAAGCGCACGTGCATGCCCCCACTCGAGACGAGGCCTGACTCCCCTGGGGAAACTCAGAAGCACCCCAAGATCCATGGCAACACTGGAGAGGAATCCTCAGGTTCCGGCCCCGACTCCACACAAGGACTGAGGCCCCGGCATGGACGGGAGAGGAATCCCGAGAGGTCCCCTAGCAACTCGCATGGGGACTGGCCTTTCCTGAGGCCACCAGAGCGGCTCCCTGAGGTCCCCGTCGTAACTCGAGAAGACCTGCCGCAACTCGAGAAAATCCAGGAGGTTCTCCCCTCCAGGCGAGATGAGGCCCATTTCCGCTGAGGCGTCTCGAGGCTGATCACACCTCACCTCTGGAACTTCGAAAGGGTCCTTCACACCCTTGGTGCAAATCAAGAAGTTCCCCGACCTAGCCGTCTCCACTCGAGAGGAATCACGAGGGTCCCGCCCACATCCAGAGGAGCCCCGTTTCCGCCTCGTAGCTCGAGATGAGGGATCCTTTCCCTGCTTCGTCGGGAAAGAGTTCCCGGCGTTGCCGTCGCATCTCAAGAGGAGGCCCTCTCAACAGGAACGGCGAGAGGAACTCCAGGGTCGTGCCACCATTCCAAGAGTCCCCCAGATGTCTCAGTCCATTCCAGAGGAACCTCTTTTCCCTTCACCGGCTCGTCTTTCACGCCGAGGATCGACTCACACCAAGGTGGCACGTGGCACAGCCCTGTGGGAAAGCCTCGTGGGAAAGCCTCGAGGGACAGCCTCGAGGGAAAGCCACAGATCCCTTGATCCACGTGACAGGAAGCGTGACACTACTGCTGCAGCTCGGGAGGAAAGCGCACGTGCATGCCCCCACTCGAGACGAGGCCTGACTCCCCTGGGGAGACTCAGAAGCACCCCAAGATCCATGACAACACTGGAGAGGAATCCTCAGGTTCCGGCCCCGACTCCACACAAGGACTGAGGCCCCGGCATGGACGGGAGAGGAATCCCGAGAGGTCCCCTAGCAACTCGCATGGGGACTGGCCTTTCCTGAGGCCACCAGAGCGGGTCCCTGAGGTCCCCGTCGTAACTCGAGAAGACCTGCCGCAGCTCGAGTAAATCCAGGAGGTTCTCCCGTCCAGGCGAGATGAGGCCCATTTCCGCTGAGGCGTCTCGAGGCTGATCACACCTCACCTCTGGAACTTCGAAAGGGTCCTTCACACCCTTGGAGCAAATCAAGAAGTTCCCCGACATACCCGTCTCCACTCGAGAGGAATCACGAGGGTCCCGCCCACATCCAGAGGAGCCCCGTTTCCGCCTCGTAGCTCGAGATGAGGGATCCTTTCCCTGCTTCGTCGGGAAAGAGTTCCCGGCGTTGCCGTCGCATCTCAAGAGGAGGCCCTCTCAACAGGAACGGCGAGAGGAACTCCAGGGTCGTGCCACCATTCCAAGAGTCCCCCAGATGTCTCAGTCCATTCCAGAGGAACCTCTTTTCCCTTCACCGGCTCGTCTTTCATGCCGAGGATCGACTCACACCAAGGTGGCACGTGGCACAGCCCTGTGGGAAAGCCTCGTGGGAAAGCCTCGAGGGACAGCCTCGAGGGAAAGCCACAGATCCCTTGATCCACGTGACAGGAAGCGTGACACTACTGCTGCAGCTCGGGAGGAAAGCGCACGTGCATGCCCCCACTCGAGACGAGGCCTGACTCCCCTGGGGAAACTCAGAAGCACCCCAAGATCCATGGCAACACTGGAGAGGAATCCTCAGGTTCCGGCCCCGACTCCACACAAGGACTGAGGCCCCGGCATGGACGGGAGAGGAATCCCGAGAGGTCCCCTAGCAACTCGCATGGGGACTGGCCTTTCCTGAGGCCACCAGAGCGGCTCCCTGAGGTCCCCGTCGTAACTCGAGAAGACCTGCCGCAACTCGAGAAAATCCAGGAGGTTCTCCCCTCCAGGCGAGATGAGGCCCATTTCCGCTGAGGCGTCTCGAGGCTGATCACACCTCACCTCTGGAACTTCGAAAGGGTCCTTCACACCCTTGGTGCAAATCAAGAAGTTCCCCGACCTAGCCGTCTCCACTCGAGAGGAATCACGAGGGTCCCGCCCACATCCAGAGGAGCCCCGTTTCCGCCTCGTAGCTCGAGATGAGGGATCCTTTCCCTGCTTCGTCGGGAAAGAGTTCCCGGCGTTGCCGTCGCATCTCAAGAGGAGGCCCTCTCAACAGGAACGGCGAGAGGAACTCCAGGGTCGTGCCACCATTCCAAGAGTCCCCCAGATGTCTCAGTCCATTCCAGAGGAACCTCTTTTCCCTTCACCGGCTCGTCTTTCACGCCGAGGATCGACTCACACCAAGGTGGCACGTGGCACAGCCCTGTGGGAAAGCCTCGTGGGAAAGCCTCGAGGGACAGCCTCGAGGGAAAGCCACAGATCCCTTGATCCACGTGACAGGAAGCGTGACACTACTGCTGCAGCTCGGGAGGAAAGCGCACGTGCATGCCCCCACTCGAGACGAGGCCTGACTCCCCTGGGGAGACTCAGAAGCACCCCAAGATCCATGACAACACTGGAGAGGAATCCTCAGGTTCCGGCCCCGACTCCACACAAGGACTGAGGCCCCGGCATGGACGGGAGAGGAATCCCGAGAGGTCCCCTAGCAACTCGCATGGGGACTGGCCTTTCCTGAGGCCACCAGAGCGGGTCCCTGAGGTCCCCGTCGTAACTCGAGAAGACCTGCCGCAGCTCGAGTAAATCCAGGAGGTTCTCCCGTCCAGGCGAGATGAGGCCCATTTCCGCTGAGGCGTCTCGAGGCTGATCACACCTCACCTCTGGAACTTCGAAAGGGTCCTTCACACCCTTGGTGTAAATCAAGAAGTTCCCCGACCTAGCCGTCTCCACTCGAGAGGAATCACGAGGGTCCCGCCCACATCCAGAGGAGCCCCGTTTCCGCCTCGTAGCTCGAGATGAGGGATCCTTTCCCTGCTTCGTCGGGAAAGAGTTCCCGGCGTTCCCGTCGCATCTCAAGAGGAGGCCCTCTCAACAGGAACGGCGAGAGGAACTCCAGGGTCGTGCCACCATTCCAAGAGTCCCCCAGATGTCTCAGTCCATTCCAGAGGAACCTCTTTTCCCTTCACCGGCTCGTCTTTCACGCCGAGGATCGACTCACACCAAGGTGGCACGTGGCACAGCCCTGTGGGAAAGCCTCGTGGGAAAGCCTCGAGGGACAGCCTCGAGGGAAAGCCACAGATCCCTTGATCCACGTGACAGGAAGCGTGACACTACTGCTGCAGCTCGGGAGGAAAGCGCACGTGCATGCCCCCACTCGAGACGAGGCCTGACTCCCCTGGGGAAACTCAGAAGCACCCCAAGATCCATGGCAACACTGGAGAGGAATCCTCAGGTTCCGGCCCCGACTCCACACAAGGACTGAGGCCCCGGCATGGACGGGAGAGGAATCCCGAGAGGTCCCCTAGCAACTCGCATGGGGACTGGCCTTTCCTGAGGCCACCAGAGCGGGTCCCTGAGGTCCCCGTCGTAACTCGAGAAGACCTGCCGCAACTCGAGAAAATCCAGGACGTTCTCCCCTCCAGGCGAGATGAGGCCCATTTCCGCTGAGGCGTCTCGAGGCTGATCACACCTCACCTCTGGAACTTCGAAAGGCTCCTTCACACCCTTGGTGCAAATCAAGAAGTTCCCCGACCTAGCCGTCTCCACTCGAGAGGAATCACGAGGGTCCCGCCCACATCCAGAGGAGCCCCGTTTCCGCCTCGTAGCTCGAGATGAGGGATCCTTTCCCTGCTTCGTCGGGAAAGAGTTCCCGGCGTTGCCGTCGCATCTCAAGAGGAGGCCCTCTCAACAGGAACGGCGAGAGGAACTCCAGGGTCGTGCCACCATTCCAAGAGTCCCCCAGATGTCTCAGTCCATTCCAGAGGAACCTCTTTTCCCTTCACCGGCTCGTCTTTCACGCCGAGGATCGACTCACACCAAGGTGGCACGTGGCACAGCCCTGTGGGAAAGCCTCGTGGGAAAGCCTCGAGGGACAGCCTCGAGGGAAAGCCACAGATCCCTTGATCCACGTGACAGGAAGCGTGACACTACTGCTGCAGCTCGGGAGGAAAGCGCACGTGCATGCCCCCACTCGAGACGAGGCCTGACTCCCCTGGGGAGACTCAGAAGCACCCCAAGATCCATGACAACACTGGAGAGGAATCCTCAGGTTCCGGCCCCGACTCCACACAAGGACTGAGGCCCCGGCATGGACGGGAGAGGAATCCCGAGAGGTCCCCTAGCAACTCGCATGGGGACTGGCCTTTCCTGAGGCCACCAGAGCGGGTCCCTGAGGTCCCCGTCGTAACTCGAGAAGACCTGCCGCAGCTCGAGTAAATCCAGGAGGTTCTCCCGTCCAGGCGAGATGAGGCCCATTTCCGCTGAGGCGTCTCGAGGCTGATCACACCTCACCTCTGGAACTTCGAAAGGGTCCTTCACACCCTTGGTGTAAATCAAGAAGTTCCCCGACCTAGCCGTCTCCACTCGAGAGGAATCACGAGGGTCCCGCCCACATCCAGAGGAGCCCCGTTTCCGCCTCGTAGCTCGAGATGAGGGATCCTTTCCCTGCTTCGTCGGGAAAGAGTTCCCGGCGTTCCCGTCGCATCTCAAGAGGAGGCCCTCTCAACAGGAACGGCGAGAGGAACTCCAGGGTCGTGCCACCATTCCAAGAGTCCCCCAGATGTCTCAGTCCATTCCAGAGGAACCTCTTTTCCCTTCACCGGCTCGTCTTTCACGCCGAGGATCGACTCACACCAAGGTGGCACGTGGCACAGCCCTGTGGGAAAGCCTCGTGGGAAAGCCTCGAGGGACAGCCTCGAGGGAAAGCCACAGATCCCTTGATCCACGTGACAGGAAGCGTGACACTACTGCTGCAGCTCGGGAGGAAAGCGCACGTGCATGCCCCCACTCGAGACGAGGCCTGACTCCCCTGGGGAGACTCAGAAGCACCCCAAGATCCATGGCAACACTGGAGAGGAATCCTCAGGTTCCGGCCCCGACTCCACACAAGGACTGAGGCCCCGGCATGGACGGGAGCGGAATCCCGAGAGGCCCCTAGCAACTCGCATGGGGACTGGCCTTTCCTGAGGCCACCAGAGCGGGTCCCTGAGGTCCCCGTCGTAACTCGAGAAGACCTGCCGCAACTCGAGAAAATCCAGGAGGTTCTCCCCTCCAGGCGAGATGAGGCCCATTTCCGCTGAGGCGTCTCGAGGCTGATCACACCTCACCTCTGGAACTTCGAAAGGGTCCTTCACACCCTTGGTGCAAATCAAGAAGTTCCCCGACCTAGCCGTCTCCACTCGAGAGGAATCACGAGGGTCCCGCCCACATCCAGAGGAGCCCCGTTTTCGCCTCGTAGCTCGAGATGAGGGATCCTTTCCCTGCTTCGTCGGGAAAGAGTTCCCGGCGTTCCCGTCGCATCTCAAGAGGAGGCCCTCTGCACAGGTACGGCGAGAGGAACTCCAGGGTCGTGCCACCATTCCAAGAGTCCCCCAGATGTCTCAGTCCATTCCAGAGGAACCTCTTTTCCCTTCACCGGCTCGTCTTTCACGCCGAGGATCGACTCCCACCAAGGTGGCACGTGGCACAGCCCTGTGGGAAAGCCTCGTGGGAAAGCCTCGAGGGACAGCCTCGAGGGAAAGCCACAGATCCCTTGATCCACGTGACAGGCAGCGTGACACTACTGCTGCAGCTCGGGAGGAAAGTGCACGTGCATGCCCCCACTCGAGACGAGGCCTGACTCCCCTGGGGAGACTCAGAAGCACCCCAAGATCCATGACAACACTGGAGAGGAATCCTCAGGTTCCGGCCCCGACTCCACACAAGGACTGAGGCCCCGGCATGGACGGGAGAGGAATCCCGAGAGGTCCCCTAGCAACTCGCATGGGGACTGGCCTTTCCTGAGGCCACCAGAGCGGGTCCCTGAGGTCCCCGTCGTAACTCGAGAAGACCTGCCGCAGCTCGAGTAAATCCAGGAGGTTCTCCCGTCCAGGCGAGATGAGGCCCATTTCCGCTGAGGCGTCTCGAGGCTGATCACACCTCACCTCTGGAACTTCGAAAGGGTCCTTCACACCCTTGGTGCAAATCAAGAAGTTCCCCGACCTAGCCGTCTCCACTCGAGAGGAATCACGAGGGTCCCGCCCACATCCAGAGGAGCCCCGTTTCCGCCTCGTAGCTCGAGATGAGGGATCCTTTCCCTGCTTCGTCGGGAAAGAGTTCCCGGCGTTCCCGTCGCATCTCAAGAGGAGGCCCTCTCAACAGGAACGGCGAGAGGAACTCCAGGGTCGTGCCACCATTCCAAGAGTCCCCCAGATGTCTCAGTCCATTCCAGAGGAACCTCTTTTCCCTTCACCGGCTCGTCTTTCACGCCGAGGATCGACTCACACCAAGGTGGCACGTGGCACAGCCCTGTGGGAAAGCCTCGTGGGAAAGCCTCGAGGGACAGCCTCGATGGAAAGCCACAGATCCCTTGATCCACGTGACAGGAAGCGTGACACTACTGCTGCAGCTCGGGAGGAAAGCGCACGTGCATGCCCCCACTCGAGACGAGGCCTGACTCCCCTGGGGAGACTCAGAAGCACCCCAAGATCCATGGCAACACTGGAGAGCAATCCTCAGGTTCCGGCCCCGACTCCACACAAGGACTGAGGCCCCGGCATGGACGGGAGAGGAATCCCGAGAGGTCCCCTAGCAACTCGCATGGGGACTGGCCTTTCCTGAGGCCACCAGAGCGGGTCCCTGAGGTCCCCGTCGTAACTCGAGAAGACCTGCCGCAACTCGAGAAAATCCAGGAGGTTCTCCCCTCCAGGCGAGATGAGGCCCATTTCCGCTGAGGCGTCTCGAGGCTGATCACACCTCACCTCTGGAACTTCGAAAGGCTCCTTCACACCCTTGGTGCAAATCAAGAAGTTCCCCCACATACCCGTCTCCACTCGAGAGGAATCACGAGGGTCCCGCCCACATCCAGAGGAGCCCCGTTTTCGCCTCGTAGCTCGAGATGAGGGATCCTTTCCCTGCTTCGTCGGGAAAGAGTTCCCGGCGTTGCCGTCGCATCTCAAGAGGAGGCCCTCTCAACAGGTACGGCGAGAGGAACTCCAGGGTCGTGCCACCATTCCAAGAGTCCCCCAGATGTCGCAGTCCATTCCAGAGGAACCTCTTTTCCCTTCACCGGCTCGTCTTTCACGCCGAGGATCGACTCCCACCAAGGTGGCACGTGGCACAGCCCTGTGGGAAAGCCTCGTGGGAAAGCCTCGAGGGACAGCCTCGAGGGAAAGCCACAGATCCCTTGATCCACGTGACAGGAAGCGTGACACTACTGCTGCAGCTCGGGAGGAAAGCGCACGGGCATGCCCCCACTCGAGACGAGGCCTGACTCCCCTGGGGAGACTCAGAAGCACCCCAAGATCCATGGCAACACTGGAGAGGAATCCTCAGGTTCCGGCCCCGACTCCACACAAGGACTGAGGCCCAGGCATGGACGGGAGAGGAATCCCGAGAGGTCCCCTAGCAACTCACACGGGGACTGGCCTTTTCTGAGGCCACCAGAGCGGGTCCCTGAGGTCCCCGTCGTAACTCGAGAAGACCTGCCGCAACTCGAGAAAATCCAGGAGGTTCTCCCCTCCAGGCGAGATGAGGCCCATTTCCGCTGAGGCGTCTCGAGGCTGATCACACCTCACCTCTGGAACTTCGAAAGGGTCCTTCACACCCTTGGTGCAAATCAAGAAGTTCCCCGACCTAGCCGTCTCCACTCGAGAGGAATCACGAGGGTCCCGCCCACATCCAGAGGAGCCCCGTTTCCGCCTCGTAGCTCGAGATGAGGGATCCTTTCCCTGCTTCGTCGGGAAAGAGTTCCCGGCGTTGCCGTCGCATCTCAAGAGGAGGCCCTCTCAACAGGAATGGCGAGAGGAACTCCAGGGTCGTGCCACCATTCCAAGAGTCCCCCAGATGTCTCAGTCCATTCCAGAGGAACCTCTTTTCCCTTCACCGGCTCGTCTTTCACGCCGAGGATCGACTCACACCAAGGTGGCACGTGGCACAGCCCTGTGGGAAAGCCTCGTGGGAAAGCCTCGAGGGACAGCCTCGAGGGAAAGCCACAGATCCCTTGATCCACGTGACAGGAAGCGTGACACTACTGCTGCAGCTCGGGAGGAAAGCGCACGTGCATGCCCCCACTCGAGACGAGGCCTGACTCCCCTGGGGAGACTCAGAAGCACCCCAAGATCCATGGCAACACTGGAGAGGAATCCTCAGGTTCCGGCCCCGACTCCACACAAGGACTGAGGCCCCGGCATGGACGGGAGAGGAATCCCGAGAGGTCCCCTAGCAACTCGCATGGGGACTGGCCTTTCCTGAGGCCACCAGAGCGGGTCCCTGAGGTCCCCGTCGTAACTCGAGAAGACCTGCCGCAACTCGAGAAAATCCAGGAGGTTCTCCCCTCCAGGCGAGATGAGGCCCATTTCTGCTGAGGCGTCTCGAGGCTGATCACACCTCACCTCTGGAACTTCGAAAGGGTCCTTCACACCCTTGGTGCAAATCAAGAAGTTCCCCGACCTAGCCGTCTCCACTCGAGAGGAATCACGAGGGTCCCGCCCACATCCAGAGGAGCCCCGTTTCCGCCTCGTAGCTCGAGATGAGGGATCCTTTCCCTGCTTGGTCGGGAAAGAGTTCCCGGCGTTTCCGTCGCATTTCAAGAGGAGGCCCTCTCAACAGGAACGGCGAGAGGAACTCCAGGGTCGTGCCACCATTCCAAGAGTCCCCCAGATGTCTCAGTCCATTCCAGAGGAACCTCTTTTCCCTTCACCGGCTCGTCTTTCACGCCGAGGATCGACTCACACCAAGGTGGCACGTGGCACAGCCCTGTGGGAAAGCCTCGTGGGAAAGCCTCGAGGGACAGCCTCGAGGGAAAGCCACAGATCCCTTGATCCACGTGACAGGAAACGTGACACTACTGCTGCAGCTCGGGAGGAAAGCGCACGGGCATGCCCCCACTCGAGACGAGGCCTGACTCCCCTGGGGAGACTCAGAAGCACCCCAAGATCCATGGCAACACTGGAGAGGAATCCTCAGGTTCCGGCCCCGACTCCACACAAGGACTGAGGCCCAGGCATGGACGGGAGAGGAATCCCGAGAGGTACCCTAGCAACACGCATGGGGACTGGCCTTTCCTGAGGCCACCAGAGCGGGTCCCTGTGGTCCCCGTCGTAACTCGAGAAGACCTGCCGCAAGTCGAGAAAATCCAGGAGGTTCTCCCCTCCAGGCGAGATGAGGCCCATTTCCGCTGAGGCGTCTCGAGGCTGATCACACCTCACCTCTGGAACTTCGAAAGGGTCCTTTACACCCTTGGTGCAAATCAAGAAGTTCCCCGACCTAGCCGTCTCCACTCGAGAGGAATCACGAGGGTCCCGCCCACATCCAGAGGAGCCCCGTTTCCACCTCGTAGCTCGAGATGAGGGATCCTTTCCCTGCTTCGTCGGGAAAGAGTTCCCGGCGTTCCCGTCGCATCTCAAGAGGAGGCCCTCTCAACAGAAACGGCGAGAGGAACTCCAGGGTCGTGCCACCATTCCAAGAGTCCCCCTGATGTCTCAGTCCATTCCAGAGGAACCTCTTTTCCGTTCACCGGCTCGTCTTTCACGCCGAGGATCGACTCACACCAAGGTGGCACGTGGCACAGCCCTGTGGGAAAGCCTCGTGGGAAAGCCTCGAGGGACAGCCTCGAGGGAAAGCCACAGATCCCTTGATCCACGTGACAGGAAGCGTGACACTACTGCTGCAGCTCGGGAGGAAAGCGCACGTGCATGCCCCCACTCGAGACGAGGCCTGACTCCCCTGGGGAGACTCAGAAGCACCCCAAGATCCATGGCAACACTGGAGAGGAATTCTCAGGTTCCGGCCCCGACTCCACACAAGGACTGAGGCCCCGGCATGGACGGGAGAGGAATCCCGAGAGGTCCCCTAGCAACTCGCATGGGGACTGGCCTTTCCTGAGGCCACCAGAGCGGGTCCCTGAGGTCCCCGTCGTAACTCGAGAAGACCTGCCGCAACTCGAGAAAATCCAGGAGGTTCTCCCCTCCAGGCGATATGAGGCCCATTTCCGCTGAGGCGTCTCGAGGCTGATCACACCTCACATCTGGAACTTCGAAAGGGTCCTTCACACCCTTGGTGCAAATCAAGAAGTTCCCCGACCTAGCCGTCTCCACTCGAGAGGAATCACGAGGGTCCCGCCCACATCCAGAGGAGCCCCGTTTTCGCCTCGTAGCTCGAGATGAGGGATCCTTTCCCTGCTTCGTCGGGAAAGAGTTCCCGGCGTTCCCGTCGCATCTCAAGAGGAGGCCCTCTGCACAGGTACGGCGAGAGGAACTCCAGGGTCGTGCCACCATTCCAAGAGTCCCCCAGATGTCTCAGTCCATTCCAGAGGAACCTCTTTTCCCTTCACCGGCTCGTCTTTCACGCCGAGGATCGACTCACACCAAGGTGGCACGTGGCACAGCCCTGTGGGAAAGCCTCGTGGGAAAGCCTCGAGGGACAGCCTCGAGGGAAAGCCACAGATCCCTTGATCCACGTGACAGGAAGCGTGACACTACTGCTGCAGCTCGGGAGGAAAGCGCACGTGCATGCCCCCACTCGAGACGAGGCCTGACTCCCCTGGGGAGACTCAGAAGCACCCCAAGATCCATGGCAACACTGGAGAGGAATCCTCAGGTTCCGGCCCCGACTCCACACAAGGACTGAGGCCCCGGCATGGACGGGAGAGGAATCCCGAGAGGTCCCCTAGCAACACGCATGGGGACTGGCCTTTCCTGAGGCCACCAGAGCGGGTCCCTGTGGTCCCCGTCGTAACTCGAGAAGACCTGCCGCAAGTCGAGAAAATCCAGGAGGTTCTCCCCTCCAGGCGAGATGAGACCCATTTCCGCTGAGGCGTCTCGAGGCTGAACACACCTCACCTCTGGAACTTCGAAACGGTCCGTCACACCCTTGGTGCAAATCAAGAAGTTCCCCGACCTAGCCGTCTCCACTCGAGAGGAATCACGAGGGTCCCGCCCACATCCGGAGGAGCCCCGTTTCCGCCTCGTAGCTCGAGATGAGGGATCCTTTCCCTGCTTTGTCGGGAAAGAGTTCCCGGCGTTCCCGTCGCATCTCAAGAGGAGGCCCTCTCAACAGGAACGGCGAGAGCAACTCCAGGGTCGTGCCACCATTCCAAGAGTCCCCCAGATGTCGCAGTCCATTCCAGAGGAACCTCTTTTCCCTTCACTGGCTCGTCTTTCACGCCGAGGATCGACTCACACCAAGGTGGCACGTGGCACAGCCCTGTGGGAAAGCCTCGTGGGAAAGCCTCGAGGGACAGCCTCGAGGGAAAGCCACAGATCCCTCGATCCACGTGACAGGAAGCGTGACACTACTGCTGCAGCTCGGGAGGAAAGCGCACGTGCATGCCCCCACTCGAGATGAGGCCTGACTCCCCTGGGGAGACTCAGAAGCACCCCAAGATCCATGGCAACACTGGAGAGGAATCCTCAGGTTCCGACCCCGTCTCCACACAAGGTCTTAGGCCCAGGAACGGACGGGAGAGAAATCCCGAGAGGTCCCCTAGCAACTCGCACGGGGACTGGCCTTTCCTGAGGCCACCAGAGCGGGTCCCTGAGGTCCCCGTCGTAACTCGAGAAGACCTGCCGCAACTCGAGAAAATCCAGGAGGTTCTCCCGTCCAGGCGAGATGAGGCCCATTTCCGCTGAGGCGTCTCGAGGCTGATCACACCTCACCTCTGGAACTTCGAAAGGGTCCTTCACACCCTTGGAGCAAATCAAGAAGTTCCCCGACATACCCGTCTCCACTCGAGAGGAATCACGAGGGTCCCGCCCACATCCAGAGGAGCCCCGTTTCCGCCTCGTAGCTCGAGATGAGGGATCCTTTCCCTGCTTCGTCGGGAAAGAGTTCCCGGCGTTGCCGTCGCATCTCAAGAGGAGGCCCTCTCAACAGGAACGGCGAGAGGAACTCCAGGGTCGTGCCACCATTCCAAGAGTCCCCCAGATGTCTCAGTCCATTCCAGAGGAACCTCTTTTCCCTTCACCGGCTCGTCTTTCATGCCGAGGATCGACTCACACCAAGGTGGCACGTGGCACAGCCCTGTGGGAAAGCCTCGTGGGAAAGCCTCGAGGGACAGCCTCGAGGGAAAGCCACAGATCCCTTGATCCACGTGACAGGAAGCGTGACACTACTGCTGCAGCTCGGGAGGAAAGCGCACGTGCATGCCCCCACTCGAGACGAGGCCTGACTCCCCTGGGGAAACTCAGAAGCACCCCAAGATCCATGGCAACACTGGAGAGGAATCCTCAGGTTCCGGCCCCGACTCCACACAAGGACTGAGGCCCCGGCATGGACGGGAGAGGAATCCCGAGAGGTCCCCTAGCAACTCGCATGGGGACTGGCCTTTCCTGAGGCCACCAGAGCGGCTCCCTGAGGTCCCCGTCGTAACTCGAGAAGACCTGCCGCAACTCGAGAAAATCCAGGAGGTTCTCCCCTCCAGGCGAGATGAGGCCCATTTCCGCTGAGGCGTCTCGAGGCTGATCACACCTCACCTCTGGAACTTCGAAAGGGTCCTTCACACCCTTGGTGCAAATCAAGAAGTTCCCCGACCTAGCCGTCTCCACTCGAGAGGAATCACGAGGGTCCCGCCCACATCCAGAGGAGCCCCGTTTCCGCCTCGTAGCTCGAGATGAGGGATCCTTTCCCTGCTTCGTCGGGAAAGAGTTCCCGGCGTTGCCGTCGCATCTCAAGAGGAGGCCCTCTCAACAGGAACGGCGAGAGGAACTCCAGGGTCGTGCCACCATTCCAAGAGTCCCCCAGATGTCTCAGTCCATTCCAGAGGAACCTCTTTTCCCTTCACCGGCTCGTCTTTCACGCCGAGGATCGACTCACACCAAGGTGGCACGTGGCACAGCCCTGTGGGAAAGCCTCGTGGGAAAGCCTCGAGGGACAGCCTCGAGGGAAAGCCACAGATCCCTTGATCCACGTGACAGGAAGCGTGACACTACTGCTGCAGCTCGGGAGGAAAGCGCACGTGCATGCCCCCACTCGAGACGAGGCCTGACTCCCCTGGGGAGACTCAGAAGCACCCCAAGATCCATGACAACACTGGAGAGGAATCCTCAGGTTCCGGCCCCGACTCCACACAAGGACTGAGGCCCCGGCATGGACGGGAGAGGAATCCCGAGAGGTCCCCTAGCAACTCGCATGGGGACTGGCCTTTCCTGAGGCCACCAGAGCGGGTCCCTGAGGTCCCCGTCGTAACTCGAGAAGACCTGCCGCAGCTCGAGTAAATCCAGGAGGTTCTCCCGTCCAGGCGAGATGAGGCCCATTTCCGCTGAGGCGTCTCGAGGCTGATCACACCTCACCTCTGGAACTTCGAAAGGGTCCTTCACACCCTTGGTGTAAATCAAGAAGTTCCCCGACCTAGCCGTCTCCACTCGAGAGGAATCACGAGGGTCCCGCCCACATCCAGAGGAGCCCCGTTTCCGCCTCGTAGCTCGAGATGAGGGATCCTTTCCCTGCTTCGTCGGGAAAGAGTTCCCGGCGTTCCCGTCGCATCTCAAGAGGAGGCCCTCTCAACAGGAACGGCGAGAGGAACTCCAGGGTCGTGCCACCATTCCAAGAGTCCCCCAGATGTCTCAGTCCATTCCAGAGGAACCTCTTTTCCCTTCACCGGCTCGTCTTTCACGCCGAGGATCGACTCACACCAAGGTGGCACGTGGCACAGCCCTGTGGGAAAGCCTCGTGGGAAAGCCTCGAGGGACAGCCTCGAGGGAAAGCCACAGATCCCTTGATCCACGTGACAGGAAGCGTGACACTACTGCTGCAGCTCGGGAGGAAAGCGCACGTGCATGCCCCCACTCGAGACGAGGCCTGACTCCCCTGGGGAAACTCAGAAGCACCCCAAGATCCATGGCAACACTGGAGAGGAATCCTCAGGTTCCGGCCCCGACTCCACACAAGGACTGAGGCCCCGGCATGGACGGGAGAGGAATCCCGAGAGGTCCCCTAGCAACTCGCATGGGGACTGGCCTTTCCTGAGGCCACCAGAGCGGGTCCCTGAGGTCCCCGTCGTAACTCGAGAAGACCTGCCGCAACTCGAGAAAATCCAGGACGTTCTCCCCTCCAGGCGAGATGAGGCCCATTTCCGCTGAGGCGTCTCGAGGCTGATCACACCTCACCTCTGGAACTTCGAAAGGCTCCTTCACACCCTTGGTGCAAATCAAGAAGTTCCCCGACCTAGCCGTCTCCACTCGAGAGGAATCACGAGGGTCCCGCCCACATCCAGAGGAGCCCCGTTTCCGCCTCGTAGCTCGAGATGAGGGATCCTTTCCCTGCTTCGTCGGGAAAGAGTTCCCGGCGTTCCCGTCGCATCTCAAGAGGAGGCCCTCTCAACAGGAACGGCGAGAGGAACTCCAGGGTCGTGCCACCATTCCAAGAGTCCCCCAGATGTCTCAGTCCATTCCAGAGGAACCTCTTTTCCCTTCACCGGCTCGTCTTTCACGCCGAGGATCGACTCACACCAAGGTGGCACGTGGCACAGCCCTGTGGGAAAGCCTCGTGGGAAAGCCTCGAGGGACAGCCTCGAGGGAAAGCCACAGATCCCTTGATCCACGTGACAGGAAGCGTGACACTACTGCTGCAGCTCGGGAGGAAAGCGCACGTGCATGCCCCCACTCGAGACGAGGCCTGACTCCCCTGGGGAGACTCAGAAGCACCCCAAGATCCATGACAACACTGGAGAGGAATCCTCAGGTTCCGGCCCCGACTCCACACAAGGACTGAGGCCCCGGCATGGACGGGAGAGGAATCCCGAGAGGTCCCCTAGCAACTCGCATGGGGACTGGCCTTTCCTGAGGCCACCAGAGCGGGTCCCTGAGGTCCCCGTCGTAACTCGAGAAGACCTGCCGCAGCTCGAGTAAATCCAGGAGGTTCTCCCGTCCAGGCGAGATGAGGCCCATTTCCGCTGAGGCGTCTCGAGGCTGATCACACCTCACCTCTGGAACTTCGAAAGGGTCCTTCACACCCTTGGTGCAAATCAAGAAGTTCCCCGACCTAGCCGTCTCCACTCGAGAGGAATCACGAGGGTCCCGCCCACATCCAGAGGAGCCCCGTTTCCGCCTCGTAGCTCGAGATGAGGGATCCTTTCCCTGCTTCGTCGGGAAAGAGTTCCCGGCGTTCCCGTCGCATCTCAAGAGGAGGCCCTCTCAACAGGAACGGCGAGAGGAACTCCAGGGTCGTGCCACCATTCCAAGAGTCCCCCAGATGTCTCAGTCCATTCCAGAGGAACCTCTTTTCCCTTCACCGGCTCGTCTTTCACGCCGAGGATCGACTCACACCAAGGTGGCACGTGGCACAGCCCTGTGGGAAAGCCTCGTGGGAAAGCCTCGAGGGACAGCCTCGAGGGAAAGCCACAGATCCCTTGATCCACGTGACAGGAAGCGTGACACTACTGCTGCAGCTCGGGAGGAAAGCGCACGTGCATGCCCCCACTCGAGACGAGGCCTGACTCCCCTGGGGAGACTCAGAAGCACCCCAAGATCCATGGCAACACTGGAGAGGAATCCTCAGGTTCCGGCCCCGACTCCACACAAGGACTGAGGCCCCGGCATGGACGGGAGCGGAATCCCGAGAGGCCCCTAGCAACTCGCATGGGGACTGGCCTTTCCTGAGGCCACCAGAGCGGGTCCCTGAGGTCCCCGTCGTAACTCGAGAAGACCTGCCGCAACTCGAGAAAATCCAGGAGGTTCTCCCCTCCAGGCGAGATGAGGCCCATTTCCGCTGAGGCGTCTCGAGGCTGATCACACCTCACCTCTGGAACTTCGAAAGGGTCCTTCACACCCTTGGTGCAAATCAAGAAGTTCCCCGACCTAGCCGTCTCCACTCGAGAGGAATCACGAGGGTCCCGCCCACATCCAGAGGAGCCCCGTTTTCGCCTCGTAGCTCGAGATGAGGGATCCTTTCCCTGCTTCGTCGGGAAAGAGTTCCCGGCGTTCCCGTCGCATCTCAAGAGGAGGCCCTCTGCACAGGTACGGCGAGAGGAACTCCAGGGTCGTGCCACCATTCCAAGAGTCCCCCAGATGTCTCAGTCCATTCCAGAGGAACCTCTTTTCCCTTCACCGGCTCGTCTTTCACGCCGAGGATCGACTCCCACCAAGGTGGCACGTGGCACAGCCCTGTGGGAAAGCCTCGTGGGAAAGCCTCGAGGGACAGCCTCGAGGGAAAGCCACAGATCCCTTGATCCACGTGACAGGCAGCGTGACACTACTGCTGCAGCTCGGGAGGAAAGTGCACGTGCATGCCCCCACTCGAGACGAGGCCTGACTCCCCTGGGGAGACTCAGAAGCACCCCAAGATCCATGACAACACTGGAGAGGAATCCTCAGGTTCCGGCCCCGACTCCACACAAGGACTGAGGCCCCGGCATGGACGGGAGAGGAATCCCGAGAGGTCCCCTAGCAACTCGCATGGGGACTGGCCTTTCCTGAGGCCACCAGAGCGGGTCCCTGAGGTCCCCGTCGTAACTCGAGAAGACCTGCCGCAGCTCGAGTAAATCCAGGAGGTTCTCCCGTCCAGGCGAGATGAGGCCCATTTCCGCTGAGGCGTCTCGAGGCTGATCACACCTCACCTCTGGAACTTCGAAAGGGTCCTTCACACCCTTGGTGCAAATCAAGAAGTTCCCCGACCTAGCCGTCTCCACTCGAGAGGAATCACGAGGGTCCCGCCCACATCCAGAGGAGCCCCGTTTCCGCCTCGTAGCTCGAGATGAGGGATCCTTTCCCTGCTTCGTCGGGAAAGAGTTCCCGGCGTTCCCGTCGCATCTCAAGAGGAGGCCCTCTCAACAGGAACGGCGAGAGGAACTCCAGGGTCGTGCCACCATTCCAAGAGTCCCCCAGATGTCTCAGTCCATTCCAGAGGAACCTCTTTTCCCTTCACCGGCTCGTCTTTCACGCCGAGGATCGACTCACACCAAGGTGGCACGTGGCACAGCCCTGTGGGAAAGCCTCGTGGGAAAGCCTCGAGGGACAGCCTCGAGGGAAAGCCACAGATCCCTTGATCCACGTGACAGGAAGCGTGACACTACTGCTGCAGCTCGGGAGGAAAGCGCACGTGCATGCCCCCACTCGAGACGAGGCCTGACTCCCCTGGGGAGACTCAGAAGCACCCCAAGATCCATGGCAACACTGGAGAGCAATCCTCAGGTTCCGGCCCCGACTCCACACAAGGACTGAGGCCCCGGCATGGACGGGAGAGGAATCCCGAGAGGTCCCCTAGCAACTCGCATGGGGACTGGCCTTTCCTGAGGCCACCAGAGCGGGTCCCTGAGGTCCCCGTCGTAACTCGAGAAGACCTGCCGCAACTCGAGAAAATCCAGGAGGTTCTCCCCTCCAGGCGAGATGAGGCCCATTTCCGCTGAGGCGTCTCGAGGCTGATCACACCTCACCTCTGGAACTTCGAAAGGCTCCTTCACACCCTTGGTGCAAATCAAGAAGTTCCCCCACATACCCGTCTCCACTCGAGAGGAATCACGAGGGTCCCGCCCACATCCAGAGGAGCCCCGTTTTCGCCTCGTAGCTCGAGATGAGGGATCCTTTCCCTGCTTCGTCGGGAAAGAGTTCCCGGCGTTGCCGTCGCATCTCAAGAGGAGGCCCTCTCAACAGGTACGGCGAGAGGAACTCCAGGGTCGTGCCACCATTCCAAGAGTCCCCCAGATGTCGCAGTCCATTCCAGAGGAACCTCTTTTCCCTTCACCGGCTCGTCTTTCACGCCGAGGATCGACTCCCACCAAGGTGGCACGTGGCACAGCCCTGTGGGAAAGCCTCGTGGGAAAGCCTCGAGGGACAGCCTCGAGGGAAAGCCACAGATCCCTTGATCCACGTGACAGGAAGCGTGACACTACTGCTGCAGCTCGGGAGGAAGGCGCACGTGCATGCCCCCATTCGAGACGCCGCCTGACTCTCGTGGGGAGATTCAGAAGCACCCCAAGATCCATGGCAACACTGGAGAGGAATCCTCAGGTTCCGGCCCCGACTCCACACAAGGACTGAGGCCCCGGCATGGATGGGAGAGGAATCCCGAGAGGTCCCCTTGCAACTCGCATGGGGACTGGCCTTTCCTGAGGCCACCAGAGCGGGTCCCTGAGGTCCCCGTCGTAACTCGAGAAGACCTGCCGCAACTCGAGAAAATCGAGGAGGTTCTCCCCTCCAGGCGAGATGAGGCCCATTTCCGCTGAGGCGTCTCGAGGCTGATCACACCTCACCTCTGGAACTTCGAAAGGGTCCTTCACACCCTTGGTGCAAATCAAGAAGTTCCCCGACCTAGCCGTCTCTACTCGAGAGGAATCACGAGGGTCCCGCCCACATCCAGAGGAGCCCCGTTTCCGCCTCATAGCTCGAGATGAGGGATCCTTTCCCTGCTTCGTCGGGAAAGAGTTCCCGGCTTTCCCGTCGCATCTCAAGAGGAGGCCCTCTCAACAGGAACGGCGAGAGGAACTCCAGGGTCGTGCCACCATTCCAAGAGTCCCCCAGATGTCTCAGTCCATTCCAGAGGAACCTCTTTTCCCTTCACCGGCTCGTCTTTCACGCCGAGGATCGACTCACACCAAGGTGGCACGTGGCACAGCCCTGTGGGAAAGCCTCGTGGGAAAGCCTCGAGGGACAGCCTCGAGGGAAAGCCACAGATCCCTTGATCCACGTGACAGGAAGCGTGACACTACTGCTGCAGCTCGGGAGGAAAGCGCACGTGCATGCCCCCACTCGAGACGAGGCCTGACTCCCCTGGGGAGACTCAGAAGCACCCCAAGATCCATGGCAACACTGGAGAGGAATCCTCAGGTTCCGGCCCCGAATCCACACAAGGACTGAGGCCCCGGCATGTTCGGGAGAGGAATCCCGAGTGGTCCCCTAGTAACACGCATGGGGACTGGCCTTTCCTGAGGCCACCAGAGTGGGTCCCTGTGGTCCCCGTCGTAACTCGAGAAGACCTGCCGCAACTCGAGAAAATCCAGGAGGTTCTCCCCTCCAGGCGAGATGAGGCCCATTTCCGCTGAGGCGTCTCGAGGCTGATCACACCTCACCTCTGGAACTTCGAAAGGGTCCTTCACACCCTTGGTGCAAATCAAGAAGTTCCCCGACCTAGCCGTCTCCACTCGAGAGGAATCACGAGGGTCCCGCCCACATCCAGAGGAGCCCCGTTTCCGCCTCGTAGCTCGAGATGAGGGATCCTTTCCCTGCTTCGTCGGGAAAGAGTTCCCGGCGTTCCCGTCGCATTTCAAGAGGAGGCCCTCTCAACAGGAACGGCGAGAGGAACTCCAGGGTCGTGCCACCATTCCAAGAGTTCCCCAGATGTCTCAGTCCATTCCAGAGGAACCTCTTTTCCCTTCACCGGCTCGTCTTTCACGCCGAGGATCGACTCCCACCAAGGTGGCACGTGGCACAGCCCTGTGGGAAAGCCTCGTGGGAAAGCCTCGAGGGACAGCCTCGAGGGAAAGCCACAGATCCCTTGATCCACGTGACAGGAAGCGTGACACTACTGCTGCAGCTCGGGAGGAAAGCGCACGTGCATGCCCCCACTCGAGACGAGGCCTGACTCCCCTGGGGAGACTCAGAAGCACCCCAAGATCCATGGCAACACTGGAGAGGAATCCTCAGGTTCCGGCCCCGACTCCACACAAGGACTGAGGCCCCGGCATGGACGGGAGAGGAATCCCGAGTGGTCCCCTAGTAACACGCATGGGGACTGGCCTTTCCTGAGGCCACCAGAGCGGGTCCCTGTGGTCCCCGTCGTAACTCGAGAAGACCTGCCGCAACTCGAGAAAATCCATGAGGTTCTCCCCTCCAGGCGAGATGAGGCCCATTTCCGCTGAGGCGTCTCGAGGCTGATCACACCTCACCTCTGGAACTTCGAAAGGGTCCTGCACACCCTTGGTGCAAATCAAGAAGTTCCCCGACCTAGCCGTCTCCACTCGAGAGGAATCACGAGGGTCCCGCCCACATCCAGAGGAGCCCCGTTTCCGCCTCGTAGCTCGAGATGAGGGATCCTTTCCCTGCTTCGTCGGGAAAGAGTTCCTGGCCTTCCCGTCGCATCTCAAGAGGAGGCCCTCTCAACAGGAACGGCGAGAGGAACTCCAGGGTCGTGCCACCATTCCAAGAGTCCCCCAGATGTCTCAGTCCATTCCAGAGGAACCTCTTTTCCCTTCACCGGCTCGTCTTTCACGCCGAGGATCGACTCACACCAAGGTGGCACGTGGCACAGCCCTGTGGGAAAGCCTCGTGGGAAAGCCTCGAGGGACAGCCTCGAGGGAAAGCCACAGATCCCTTGATCCACGTGACAGGAAGCGTGACACTACTGCTGCAGCTCGGGAGGAAAGCGCACGTGCATGCCCCCACTCGAGACGAGGCCTGACTCCCCTGGGGAGACTCAGAAGCACCCCAAGATCCATGGCAACACTGGAGAGGAATCCTCAGGTTCCGGCCCCGACTCCACACAAGGACTGAGGCCCCGGCATGGACGGGAGCGGAATCCCGAGAGGTCCCCTAGCAACTCGCATGGGGACTGGCCTTTCCTGAGGCCACCAGAGCGGGTCCCTGAGGTCCCCGTCGTAACTCGAGAAGACCTGCCGCAACTCGAGAAAATCCAGGAGGTTCTCCCCTCCAGGCGAGATGAGGCCCATTTCCGCTGAGGCGTCTCGAGGCTGATCACACCTCACCTCTGGAACTTCGAAAGGGTCCTTCACACCCTTGGTGCAAATCAAGAAGTTCCCCGACCTAGCCGTCTCCACTCGAGAGGAATCACGAGGGTCCCGCCCACATCCAGAGGAGCCCCGTTTCCGCCTCGTAGCTCGAGATGAGGGATCCTTTCCCTGCTTCGTCGGGAAAGAGTTCCCGGCGTTCCCGTCGCATCTCAAGAGGAGTCCCTCTGCACAGGTACGGCGAGAGGAACTCCAGGGTCGTGCCACCGTTCCAAGAGTCCCCCAGATGTCTCAGTCCATTCCAGAGGAACCTCTTTTCCCTTCACCGGCTCGTCTTTCACGCCGAGGATCGACTCACACCAAGGTGGCACGTGGCACAGCCCTGTGGGAAAGCCTCGTGGGAAAGCCTCGAGGGACAGCCTCGAGGGAAAGCCACAGATCCCTTGATCCACGTGACAGGAAGCGTGACACTACTGCTGCAGCTCGGGAGGAAAGCGCACGTGCATGCCCCCACTCGAGACGAGGCCTGACTCCCCTGGGGAGACTCAGAAGCACCCCAAGATCCATGGCAACACTGGAGAGGAATCCTCAGGTTCCGGCCCCGACTCCACACAAGGACTGAGGCCCCGGCATGGACGGGAGAGGAAACCCGAGAGGTCCCCTAGCAACACGCATGGGGACTGGCCTTTCCTGAGGCCACCAGAGCGGGTTCCTGTGGTCCCCGTCGTAACTCGAGAAGACCTGCCGCAAGTCGAGAAAATCCAGGAGGTTCTCCCCTCCAGGCGAGATGAGGCCCATTTCCGCTGAGGCGTCTCGAGGCTGATCACACCTCACCTCTGGAACTTCGAAACGGTCCGTCAGACCCTTGGTGCAAATCAAGAAGTTCCCCGACCTAGCCGTCTCCACTCGAGAGGAATCACGAGGGTCCCGCCCACATCCAGAGGAGCCCCGTTTCCGCCTCGTAGCTCCAGATGAGGGATCCTTTCCCTGCTTCGTCGGGAAAGAGTTCCCGGCGTTCCCGTCGCATCTCAAGAGGAGGCCCTCTCAACAGGAACGGCGAGAGGAACTCCAGGGTCGTGCCACCATTCCAAGAGTCCCCCAGATGTCTCATTCCATTCCAGAGGAACCTCTTTTCCCTTCACCGGCTCGTCTTTCACGCCGAGGATCGACTCACACCAAGGTGGCACGTGGCACAGCCCTGTGGGAAAGCCTCGTGGGAAAGCCTCGAGGGACAGCCTCGAGGGAAAGCCACAGATCCCTTGATCCATGTGACAGGAAGCGTGACACTACTGCTGCAGCTCGGGAGGAAAGCGCACGTGCATGCCCCCACTCGAGACGAGGCCTGACTCCCCTGGGGAGACTCAGAAGCACCCCAAGATCCATGGCAACACTGGAGAGCAATCCTCAGGTTCCGGCCCCGACTCCACACAAGGACTGAGGCCCCGGCATGGACGGGAGAGGAATCCCGAGAGGTCCCCTAGCAACTCGCATGGGGACTGGCCTTTCCTGAGGCCACCAGAGCGGGTCCCTGAGGTCCCCGTCGTAACTCGAGAAGACCTGCCGCAACTCGAGAAAATCCAGGAGGTTCTCCCCTCCAGGCGAGATGAGGCCCATTTCCGCTGAGGCGTCTCGAGGCTGATCACACCTCACCTCTGGAACTTCGAAAGGGTCCTTCACACCCTTGGTGCAAATCAAGAAGTTCCCCGACCTAGCCGTCTCCACTCGAGAGGAATCACGAGGGTCCCGCCCACATCCAGAGGAGCCCCGTTTCCGCCTCGTAGCTCGAGATGAGGGATCCTTTCCCTGCTTCGTCGGGAAAGAGTTCCCGGCGTTCCCGTCGCATCTCAGGAGGAGGCCCTCTCAACAGGGACGGCGAGAGGAACTCCAGGGTCGTGCCACCATTCCAAGAGTCCCCCAGATGTCTCAGTCCATTCCAGAGGAAACTCTTTTCCCTTCACCGGCTCGTCTTTCACGCCGAGGATCGACTCACACCAAGGTGGCACGTGGCACAGCCCTGTGGGAAAGCCTCGTGGGAAAGCCTCGAGGGACAGCCTCGAGGGAAAGCCACAGATCCCTTGATCAACGTGACAGGAAGCGTGACACTACTGCTGCAGCTCGGGAGGAAAGCGCACGTGCATGCCCCCACTCGAGATGACGCCTGACTCCCCTGGGGAGACTCAGAAGCACCCCAAGATCCATGGCAACACTGGAGAGGAATCCTCAGGTTCCGGCCCCGTCTCCACACAAGGTCTTAGGCCCAGGAACGGACGGGAGAGGAATCCCGAGATGGCCCCTAGCAACTCGCACGGGGACTGGCCTTTCCTGAGGCCACCAGAGCGGGTCCCTGAGGTCCCCGTCGTAACTCGAGAAGACCTGCCGCAACTCGAGAAAATCCAGGAGGTTCTCCCCTCCAGGCGAGATGAGGCCCATTTCCGCTGAGGCGTCTCGAGGCTGATCACACCTCACCTCTGGAACTTCGAAAGGGTCCTTCACACCCTTGGTGCAAATCAAGAAGTTCCCCGACCTAGCCGTCTCCACTCGAGAGGAATCACGAGGGTCCCGCCCACATCCAGAGGAGCCCCGTTTTCGCCTCGTAGCTCGAGATGAGGGATCCTTTCCCTGCTTCGTCGGGAAAGAGTTCCCGGCGTTCCCGTCGCATCTCAAGAGGAGTCCCTCTGCACAGGTACGGCGAGAGGAACTCCAGGGTCGTGCCACCGTTCCAAGAGTCCCCCAGATGCCTCAGTCCATTCCAGAGGAACCTCTTTTCCCTTCACCGGCTCGTCTTTCACGCCGAGGATCGACTCACACCAAGGTGGCACGTGGCACAGCCCTGTGGGAAAGCCTCGTGGGAAAGCCTCGAGGGACAGCCTCGAGGGAAAGCCACAGATCCCTTGATCCACGTGACAGGAAGCGTGACCCTACTGCTGCAGCTCGGGAGGAAAGCGCACGTGCATGCCCCCACTCGAGACGAGGCCTGACTCCCCTGGGGAGACTCAGAAGCACCCCAAGATCCATGGCAACACTGGAGAGGAATCCTCAGTTTCCGGCCCCGACTCCACACAAGGACTGAGGCCCCGGCATGGAAGGGAGAGGAATCCCGAGAGGTCCCCTAGCAACACGCATGGGGACTGGCCTTTCCTGAGGCCACCAGAGCGGGTCCCTGTGGTCCCCGTCGTAACTCGAGAAGACCTGCCGCAAGTCGAGAAAATCCAGGAGGTTCTCCCCTCCAGGCGAGATGAGGCCCATTTCCGCTGAGGCGTCTCGAGGCTGATCACACTTCACCTCTGGAACTTCGAAAGGCTCCTTCACACCCTTGGTGCAAATCAAGAAGTTCCCCGACCTAGCCGTCTCCACTCGAGAGGAATCACGAGGGTCCCGCCCACATCCAGAGGAGCCCCGTTTCCGCCTCGTAGCTCGATATGAGGGATCCTTTCCCTGCTTCGTCGGGAAAGAGTTCCCGGCGTTCCCGTAGCATCTCAAGAGGAGGCCCTCTCAACAGGAACGGCGAGAGGAACTCCAGGGTCGTGCCACCATTCCAAGAGTCCCCCAGATGTCGCAGTCCATTCCAGAGGAACCTCTTTTCCCTTCACCGGCTCGTCTTTCACGCCGAGGATCGACTCACACCAAGGTGGCACGTGGCACAGCCCTGTGGGAAAGCCTCGTGGGAAAGCCTCGAGGGACAGCCTCGAGGGAAAGCCACAGATCCCTTGATCCACGTGACAGGAAGCGTGACACTACTGCTGCAGCCCGGGAGGAAAGCGCACGTGCATGCCCCCACTCGAGATGAGGCCTGACTCCCCTGGGGAGACTCAGAAGCACCCCAAGATCCATGGCAACACTGGAGAGGAATCCTCAGGTTCCGGCCCCGTCTCCACACAAGGTCTTAGGCCCAGGAACGGACGGGAGAGGAATCCCGAGAGGTCCCCTAGCAACTCGCACGGGGACTGGCCTTTCCTGAGGCCACCAGAGCGGGTCCCTGAGGTCCCCGTCGTAACTCGAGAAGACCTGCCGCAACTCGAGAAAATCCAGGAGGTTCTCCCCTCCAGGCGAGATGAGGCCCATTTCCGCTGAGGCGTCTCGATGCTGATCACACCTCACCTCTGGAACTTCGAAAGGGTCCTTCACACCCTTGGTGCAAATCAAGAAGTTCCCCGACCTAGCCGTCTCCACTCGAGAGGAATCACGAGGGTCCCGCCCACATCCAGAGGAGCCCCGTTTCCGCCTCGTAGCTCGAGATGAGGGATCCTTTCCCTGCTTCTTCGGGAAAGATTTCCCGGCGTTCCCGTCGCATCTCAAGAGGAGGCCCTCTCAACAGGTATGGCGAGAGGAACTCCAGGGTCGTGCCACCATTCCAAGAGTCCCCCAGATGTCTCAGTCCATTCCAGAGGAACCTCTTTTCCCTTCACCGGCTCGTCTTTCATGCCGAGGATCGACTCACACCAAGGTGGCACGTGGCACAGCCCTGTGGGAAAGCCTCGTGGGAAAGCCTCGAGGGACAGCCTCGAGGGAAAGCCACAGATCCCTTGATCCACGTGACAGGAAGCGTGACACTACTGCTGCAGCTCGGGAGGAAAGCGCACGTGCATGCCCCCACTCGAGACGAGGCCTGACTCCCCTGGGGAAACTCAGAAGCACCCCAAGATCCATGGCAACACTGGAGAGGAATCCTCAGGTTCCGGCCCCGACTCCACACAAGGACTGAGGCCCCGGCATGGACGGGAGAGGAATCCCGAGAGGTCCCCTAGCAACTCGCATGGGGACTGGCCTTTCCTGAGGCCACCAGAGCGGCTCCCTGAGGTCCCCGTCGTAACTCGAGAAGACCTGCCGCAACTCGAGAAAATCCAGGAGGTTCTCCCCTCCAGGCGAGATGAGGCCCATTTCCGCTGAGGCGTCTCGAGGCTGATCACACCTCACCTCTGGAACTTCGAAAGGCTCCTTCACACCCTTGGTGCAAATCAAGAAGTTCCCCGACCTAGCCGTCTCCACTCGAGAGGAATCACGAGGGTCCCGCCCACATCCAGAGGAGCCCCGTTTCCGCCTCGTAGCTCGAGATGAGGGATCCTTTCCCTGCTTCTTCGGGAAAGAGTTCCCGGCGTTCCCGTCGCATCTCAAGAGGAGGCCCTCTCAACAGGAACGGCGAGAGGAACTCCAGGGTCGTGCCACCATTCCAAGAGTCCCCCAGATGTCGCAGTCCATTCCAGAGGAACCTCTTTTCCCTTCACCGGCTCGTCTTTCACGCCGAGGATCGACTCACACCAAGGTGGCACGTGGCACAGCCCTGTGGGAAAGCCTCGTGGGAAAGCCTCGAGGGACAGCCTCGAGGGAAAGCCACAGATCCCTTGATCAACGTGACAGGAAACGTGACACTACTGCTGCAGCTCTGGAGGAAAGCGCACGTGCATGCCCCCACTCGAGACGACGCCTGACTCCCCTGGGGAGACTCAGAAGCACCCCAAGATCCATGGCAACACTGGAGAGGAATCCTCAGGTTCCGGCCCCGTCTCCACACAAAGTCTTAGGCCCAGGAACGGACGGGAGAGGAATCCCGAGATGGCCCCTAGCAACTCGCACGGGGACTGGCCTTTCCTGAGGCCACCAGAGCGGGTCCCTGAGGTCCCCGTCGTAACTCGAGAAGACCTGCCGCAACTCGAGAAAATCCAGGAGGTTCTCCCCTCCAGGCGAGATGAGGCCCATTTCCGCTGAGGCGTCTCGAGGCTGATCACACCTCACCTCTGGAACTTCGAAAGGGTCCTTCACACCCTTGGTGCAAATCAAGAAGTTCCCCGACCTAGCCGTCTCCACTCGAGAGGAATCACGAGGGTCCCGCCCACATCCAGAGGAGCCCCGTTTTCGCCTCGTAGCTCGAGATGAGGGATCCTTTCCCTGCTTCGTCGGGAAAGAGTTCCCGGCGTTCCCGTCGCATCTCAAGAGGAGTCCCTCTGCACAGGTACGGCGAGAGGAACTCCAGGGTCGTGCCACCGTTCCAAGAGTCCCCCAGATGTCTCAGTCCATTCCAGAGGAACCTCTTTTCCCTTCACCGGCTCGTCTTTCACGCCGAGGATCGACTCACACCAAGGTGGCACGTGGCACAGCCCTGTGGGAAAGCCTCGTGGGAAAGCCTCGAGGGACAGCCTCGAGGGAAAGCCACAGATCCCTTGATCCACGTGACAGGAAGCGTGACACTACTGCTGCAGCTCGGGAGGAAAGCGCACGTGCATGCCCCCACTCGAGACGAGGCCTGACTCCCCTGGGGAGACTCAGAAGCACCCCAAGATCCATGGCAACACTGGAGAGCAATCCTCAGGTTCCGGCCCCGACTCCACACAAGGACTGAGGCCCCGGCATGGAAGGGAGAGGAATCCCGAGAGGTCCCCTAGCAACACGCATGGGGACTGGCCTTTCCTGAGGCCACCAGAGCGGGTCCCTGTGGTCCCCGTCGTAACTCGAGAAGACCTGCCGCAAGTCGAGAAAATCCAGGAGGTTCTCCCCTCCAGGCGAGATGAGGCCCATTTCCGCTGAGGCGTCTCGAGGCTGATCACACCTCACCTCTGGAACTTCGAAAGGCTCCTTCACACCCTTGGTGCAAATCAAGAAGTTCCCCGACCTAGCCGTCTCCACTCGAGAGGAATCACGAGGGTCCCGCCCACATCCAGAGGAGCCCCGTTTCCGCCTCGTAGCTCGAGATGAGGGATCCTTTCCCTGCTTCGTCGGGAAAGAGTTCCCAGCGTTCCCGTCGCATCTCAAGAGGAGGCCCTCTCAACAGGAACGGCGAGAGGAACTCCAGGGTCGTGCCACCATTCCAAGAGTCCCCCAGATGTCGCAGTCCATTCCTGAGGAACCTCTTTTCCCTTCACCGGCTCGTCTTTCACGCCGAGGATCGACTCACACCAAGGTGGCACGTGGCACAGCCCTGTGGGAAAGCCTCGTGGGAAAGCCTCGAGGGACAGCCTCGAGGGAAAGCCACAGATCCCTTGATCAACGTGACAGGAAACGTGACACTACTGCTGCAGCTCTGGAGGAAAGCGCACGTGCATGCCCCCACTCGAGACGACGCCTGACTCCCCTGGGGAGACTCAGAAGCACCCCAAGATCCATGGCAACACTGGAGAGGAATCCTCAGGTTCCGGCCCCGTCTCAACACAAGGTCTTAGGCCCAGGAAAGGACGGGAGAGGAATCCCGAGATGGCCCCTAGCAACTCGCACGGGGACTGGCCTTTCCTGAGGCCACCAGAGCGGGTCCCTGAGGTCCCCGTCGTAACTCGAGAAGACCTGCCGCAACTCGAGAAAATCCAGGAGGTTCTCCCCTCCAGGCGAGATGAGGCCCATTTCCGCTGAGGCGTCTCGAGGCTGATCACACCTCACCTCTGGAACTTCGAAAGGGTCCTTCACACCCTTGGTGCAAATCAAGAAGTTCCCCGACCTAGCCGTCTCCACTCGAGAGGAATCACGAGGGTCCCGCCCACATCCAGAGGAGCCCCGTTTTCGCCTCGTAGCTCGAGATGAGGGATCCTTTCCCTGCTTCGTCGGGAAAGAGTTCCCGGCGTTCCCGTCGCATTTCAAGAGGAGTCCCTCTGCACAGGTTCGGCGAGAGGAACTCCAGGGTCGTGCCACCGTTCCAAGAGTCCCCCAGATGTCTCAGTCCATTCCAGAGGAACCTCTTTTCCCTTCACCGGCTCGTCTTTCACGCCGAGGATCGACTCACACCAAGGTGGCACGTGGCACAGCCCTGTGGGAAAGCCTCGTGGGAAAGCCTCGAGGGACAGCCTCGAGGGAAAGCCACAGATCCCTTGATCCACGTGACAGGAAGCGTGACCCTACTGCTGCAGCTCGGGAGGAAAGCGCACGTGCATGCCCCCACTCGAGACGAGGCCTGACTCCCCTGGGGAGACTCAGAAGCACCCCAAGATCCATGGCAACACTGGAGAGGAATCCTCAGTTTCCGGCCCCGACTCCACACAAGGACTGAGGCCCCGGCATGGAAGGGAGAGGAATCCCGAGAGGTCCCCTAGCAACACGCATGGGGACTGGCCTTTCCTGAGGCCACCAGAGCGGGTCCCTGTGGTCCCCGTCGTAACTCGAGAAGACCTGCCGCAAGTCGAGAAAATACAGGAGGTTCTCCCCTCCAGGCGAGATGAGGCCCATTTCCGCTGAGGCGTCTCGAGGCTGATCACACTTCACCTCTGGAACTTCGAAAGGCTCCTTCACACCCTTGGTGCAAATCAAGAAGTTCCCCGACCTAGCCGTCTCCACTCGAGAGGAATCACGAGGGTCCCGCCCACATCCAGAGGAGCCCCGTTTCCGCCTCGTTGCTCGATATGAGGGATCCTTTCCCTGCTTCGTCGGGAAAGAGTTCCCGGCGTTCCCGTCGCATCTCAAGAGGAGGCCCTCTCAACAGGAACGGCGAGAGGAACTCCAGGGTCGTGCCACCATTCCAAGAGTCCCCCAGATGTCGCAGTCCATTCCAGAGGAACCTCTTTTCCCTTCACCGGCTCGTCTTTCACGCCGAGGATCGACTCACACCAAGGTGGCACGTGGCACAGCCCTGTGGGAAAGCCTCGTGGGAAAGCCTCGAGGGACAGCCTCGAGGGAAAGCCACAGATCCCTTGATCCACGTGACAGGAAGCGTGACACTACTGCTGCAGCCCGGGAGGAAAGCGCACGTGCATGCCCCCACTCGAGATGAGGCCTGACTCCCCTGGGGAGACTCAGAAGCACCCCAAGATCCATGGCAACACTGGAGAGGAATCCTCAGGTTCCGGCCCCGTCTCCACACAAGGTCTTAGGCCCAGGAACGGACGGGAGAGGAATCCCGAGAGGTCCCCTAGCAACTCGCACGGGGACTGGCCTTTCCTGAGGCCACCAGAGCGGGTCCCTGAGGTCCCCGTCGTAACTCGAGAAGACCTGCCGCAACTCGAGAAAATCCAGGAGGTTCTCCCCTCCAGGCGAGATGAGGCCCATTTCCGCTGAGGCGTCTCGATGCTGATCACACCTCACCTCTGGAACTTCGAAAGGGTCCTTCACACCCTTGGTGCAAATCAAGAAGTTCCCCGACCTAGCCGTCTCCACTCGAGAGGAATCACGAGGGTCCCGCCCACATCCAGAGGAGCCCCGTTTCCGCCTCGTAGCTCGAGATGAGGGATCCTTTCCCTGCTTCTTCGGGAAAGAGTTCCCGGCGTTCCCGTCGCATCTCAAGAGGAGGCCCTCTCAACAGGTATGGCGAGAGGAACTCCAGGGTCGTGCCACCATTCCAAGAGTCCCCCAGATTTCTCAGTCCATTCCAGAGGAACCTCTTTTCCCTTCACCGGCTCGTCTTTCACGCCGAGGATCGACTCACACCAAGGTGGCACGTGGCACAGCCCTGTGGGAAAGCCTCGTGGGAAAGCCTCGAGGGACAGCCTCGAGGGAAAGCCACAGATCCCTTGATCCACGTGACAGGAAACGTGACACTACTGCTGCAGCTCAGGAGGAAAGCGCACGGGCATGCCCCCACTCGAGACGAGGCCTAACTCCCCTGGGGAGACTCAGAAGCACCCCAAGATCCATGGCAACACTGGAGAGGAATCCTCAGGTTCCGGCCCCGACTCCACACAAGGACTGAGGCCCCGGCATGGACGGGAGAGGAATCCCGAGAGGTCCCCTAGCAACTCGCATGGGGACTGGCCTTTCCTGAGGCCACCAGAGCGGGTCCCTGAGGTCCCCGTCGTAACTCGAGAAGACCTGCCGCAGCTCGAGTAAATCCAGGAGGTTCTCCCGTCCAGGCGAGATGAGGCCCATTTCCGCTGAGGCGTCTCGAGGCTGATCACACCTCACCTCTGGAACTTCGAAAGGGTCCTTCACACCCTTGGAGCAAATCAAGAAGTTCCCCGACATACCCGTCTCCACTCGAGAGGAATCACGAGGGTCCCGCCCACATCCAGAGGAGCCCCGTTTCCGCCTCGTAGCTCGAGATGAGGGATCCTTTCCCTGCTTCGTCGGGAAAGAGTTCCCGGCGTTGCCGTCGCATCTCAAGAGGAGGCCCTCTCAACAGGAACGGCGAGAGGAACTCCAGGGTCGTGCCACCATTCCAAGAGTCCCCCAGATGTCTCAGTCCATTCCAGAGGAACCTCTTTTCCCTTCACCGGCTCGTCTTTCATGCCGAGGATCGACTCACACCAAGGTGGCACGTGGCACAGCCCTGTGGGAAAGCCTCGTGGGAAAGCCTCGAGGGACAGCCTCGAGGGAAAGCCACAGATCCCTTGATCCACGTGACAGGAAGCGTGACACTACTGCTGCAGCTCGGGAGGAAAGCGCACGTGCATGCCCCCACTCGAGACGAGGCCTGACTCCCCTGGGGAAACTCAGAAGCACCCCAAGATCCATGGCAACACTGGAGAGGAATCCTCAGGTTCCGGCCCCGACTCCACACAAGGACTGAGGCCCCGGCATGGACGGGAGAGGAATCCCGAGAGGTCCCCTAGCAACTCGCATGGGGACTGGCCTTTCCTGAGGCCACCAGAGCGGCTCCCTGAGGTCCCCGTCGTAACTCGAGAAGACCTGCCGCAACTCGAGAAAATCCAGGAGGTTCTCCCCTCCAGGCGAGATGAGGCCCATTTCCGCTGAGGCGTCTCGAGGCTGATCACACCTCACCTCTGGAACTTCGAAAGGCTCCTTCACACCCTTGGTGCAAATCAAGAAGTTCCCCGACCTAGCCGTCTCCACTCGAGAGGAATCACGAGGGTCCCGCCCACATCCAGAGGAGCCCCGTTTCCGCCTCGTAGCTCGAGATGAGGGATCCTTTCCCTGCTTCGTCGGGAAAGAGTTCCCGGCGTTCCCGTCGCATCTCAAGAGGAGGCCCTCTCAACAGGAACGGCGAGAGGAACTCCAGGGTCGTGCCACCATTCCAAGAGTCCCCCAGATGTCGCAGTCCATTCCAGAGGAACCTCTTTTCCCTTCACCGGCTCGTCTTTCACGCCGAGGATCGACTCACACCAAGGTGGCACGTGGCACAGCCCTGTGGGAAAGCCTCGTGGGAAAGCCTCGAGGGACAGCCTCGAGGGAAAGCCACAGATCCCTTGATCCACGTGACAGGAAACGAGACACTACTGCTGCAGCTCTGGAGGAAAGCGCACGTGCATGCCCCCACTCGAGACGACGCCTGACTCCCCTGGGGAGACTCAGAAGCACCCCAAGATCCATGGCAACACTGGAGAGGAATCCTCAGGTTCCGGCCCCGTCTCAACACAAGGTCTTAGGCCCAGGAACGGACGGGAGAGGAATCCCGAGATGGCCCCTAGCAACTCGCACGGGGACTGGCCTTTCCTGAGGCCACCAGAGCGGGTCCCTGAGGTCCCCGTCGTAACTCGAGAAGACCTGCCGCAACTCGAGAAAATCCAGGAGGTTCTCCCCTCCAGGCGAGATGAGGCCCATTTCCGCTGAGGCGTCTCGAGGCTGATCACACCTCACCTCTGGAACTTCGAAAGGCTCCTTCACACCCTTGGTGCAAATCAAGAAGTTCCCCGACCTAGCCGTCTCCACTCGAGAGGAATCACGAGGGTCCCGCCCACATCCAGAGGAGCCCCGTTTTCGCCTCGTAGCTCGAGATGAGGGATCCTTTCCCTGCTTCGTCGGGAAAGAGTTCCCGGCGTTCCCGTCGCATTTCAAGAGGAGTCCCTCTGCACAGGTACGGCGAGAGGAACTCCAGGGTCGTGCCACCGTTCCAAGAGTCCCCCAGATGTCTCAGTCCATTCCAGAGGAACCTCTTTTCCCTTCACCGGCTCGTCTTTCACGCCGAGGATCGACTCACACCAAGGTGGCACGTGGCACAGCCCTGTGGGAAAGCCTCGTGGGAAAGCCTCGAGGGACAGCCTCGAGGGAAAGCCACAGATCCCTTGATCCACGTGACAGGAAGCGTGACCCTACTGCTGCAGCTCGGGAGGAAAGCGCACGTGCATGCCCCCACTCGAGACGAGGCCTGACTCCCCTGGGGAGACTCAGAAGCACCCCAAGATCCATGGCAACACTGGAGAGGAATCCTCAGTTTCCGGCCCCGACTCCACACAAGGACTGAGGCCCCGGCATGGAAGGGAGAGGAATCCCGAGAGGTCCCCTAGCAACACGCATGGGGACTGGCCTTTCCTGAGGCCACCAGAGCGGGTCCCTGTGGTCCCCGTCGTAACTCGAGAAGACCTGCCGCAACTCGAGAAAATCCAGGAGGTTCTCCCCTCCAGGCGAGATGAGGCCCATTTCCGCTGAGGCGTCTCGAGGCTGATCACACTTCACCTCTGGAACTTCGAAAGGGTCCTTCACACCCTTGGTGCAAATCAAGAAGTTCCCCGACCTAGCCGTCTCCACTCGAGAGGAAACACGAGGGTCCCGCCCACATCCAGAGGAGCCCCGTTTCCGCCTCGTAGCTCGAGATGAGGGATCCTTTCCCTTCTTCGTCGGGAAAGAGTTCCCGGCGTTCCCGTCGCATCTCAAGAGGAGGCCCTCTCAACAGGAACGGCGAGAGGAACTCCAGGGTCGTGCCACCATTCCAAGAGTCCCCCAGATGTCTCAGTCCATTCCAGAGGAACCTCTTTTCCCTTCACCGGCTCGTCTTTCACGCCGAGGATCGACTCACACCAAGGTGGCACGTGGCACAGCCCTGTGGGAAAGCCTCGTGGGAAAGCCTCGAGGGACAGCCTCGAGGGAAAGCCACAGATCCCTTGATCCACGTGACAGGAAGCGTGACACTACTGCTGCAGCTCGGGAGGAAAGCGCACGTGCATGCCCCCACTCGAGACGAGGCCTGACTCCCCTGGGGAGACTCAGAAGCACCCCAAGATCCATGGCAACACTGGAGAGGAATCCTCAGGTTCCGGCCCCGACTCCACACAAGTACTGAGGCCCCGGCATGGACGGCAGAGGAATCCCGAGAGGTCCCCTAGCAACTGGCATGGGGACTGGCCTTTCCTGAGGCCACCAGAGCGGGTCCCTGAGGTCCCCGTCGTAACTCGAGAAGACCTGCCGCAACTCGAGAAAATCCAGGAGGTTCTCCCCTCCAGGCGAGATGTGGCCCATTTCTGCTGAGGTGTCACGAGGCGGATCACACCTCACCTCTGGAACTTCGAAAGGCTCCTTCACACCCTTGCTGCAAATCAAGAAGTTCCCCGACATACCCGTCTCCACTCGAGAGGAATCACGAGGGTCCGCCCACATCCAGAGGAGCCCCGTTTCGGCCTCGTAGCTCGAGATGAGGGATCCTGTCCCTGCTTCGTCGGGAAAGAGTTCCCGGCCTTCCCGTCGCATCTCAAGAGGAGGCCCTCTCAACAGGAACGGCGAGAGGAACTCCAGGGTCTTGCCACCATTCTAAGAGTCCCCCAGATGTCTCTGTCCATTCCAGAGGAACCTCTTTTCCCTTCACCGGCTCGTCTTTCATGCCGAGGATCGACTCACACCAGGGTGGCACGTGGCAAAGCACTGTGGGAAAGACTCGTGGGAAAGCCTCGAGGGACAGCCTCGAGGGAAAGCCACAGATCCCTTGATTCACGTGACAGGAAGCGTGACACTACTGCTGCAGCTCGGGAGGAAAGCGCACGTGCATGCCCCCACTCGAGACGCGGCCTGACGCCCCTGGGGAGACTCAGAAGCACCCCAAGATCCATGGCAACACTGGAGAGGAATCCTCAGGTTCCGGCCCCGACTCCACACAAGGACTGAGGCCCCGGGCTGGACGGGAGAGGAATCCCGAGAGGTCCCCTAGCAACTCGCATGGGGACTGGCCTTTCCTGAGGCCACCAGAGCGGATCCCTGTGGTCCCCGTCGTAACTCGAAAAGACCTGCCGCAACTCGAGAAAATCCAGGAGGTTCTCTCCTCCAGGCGAGATGAGGCCCATTTCCGCTGAGGTGTCACGAGGAGGATCACACCTCACCTCTGGAACTTCGAAAGGCTCCTTCACACCCTTGCTGCAAATCAAGAAGTTCCCCGACATACCCGTCTCCACTCGAGAGGAATCACGAGGGTCCCGCCCACATCCAGAGGAGCCCCGTTTCGGCCTCGTAGCTCGAGATTAGGGATCCTTTCCCTGCTTCGTCGGGAAAGAGTTCCCGGCGTTCCCGTCGCATCTCAAGAGGAGGCCCTCTCAACAGGAACGGCGAGAGGAACTCCAGGGTCGTGCCACCATTCCAAGAGTCCCCCAGATGTCGCAGTCCATTCCAGAGGAACCTCTTTTCCCTTCACCGGCTCGTCTTTCACGCCGAGGATCGACTCACACCAAGGTGGCACGTGGCACAGCCCTATGGGAAAGCCTCGTGGGAAAGCCACGAGGGACAGCCTCGAGGGAAAGCCACAGATCCCTTGATCCACGTGACAGGAAGCGTGACACTACTGCTGCAGCTCGGGAGGAAAGCGCACGTGCATGCCCCCACTCGAGACGAGGCCTGACTCCCCTGGGGAGACTCAGAAGCACCCCAAGATCCATGGCAACACTGGAGAGGAATCCTCAGGTTCCGGCCCCGACTCCACACAAGGACTGAGGCCCCGGCATGGACGGGAGAGGAATCCCGAGAGGTCCCCTAGCAACTCGCATGGGGACTGGCCTTTCCTGAGGCCACCAGAGCGGCTCCCTGAGGTCCCCGTCGTAACTCGAGAAGACCTGCCGCAACTCGAGAAAATCCAGGAGGTTCTCCCCTCCAGGCGAGATGAGGCCCATTTCCGCTGAGGCGTCTCGAGGCTGATCACACCTCACCTCTGGAACTTCGAAAGGCTCCTTCACACCCTTGGTGCAAATCAAGAAGTTCCCCGACCTAGCCGTCTCCACTCGAGAGGAATCACGAGGGTCCCGCCCACATCCAGAGGAGCCCCGTTTCCGCCTCGTAGCTCGAGATGAGGGATCCTTTCCCTGCTTCGTCGGGAAAGAGTTCCCGGCGTTCCCGTCGCATCTCAAGAGGAGGCCCTCTCAACAGGAACGGCGAGAGGAACTCCAGGGTCGTGCCACCATTCCAAGAGTCCCCCAGATGTCGCAGTCCATTCCAGAGGAACCTCTTTTCCCTTCACCGGCTCGTCTTTCACGCCGAGGATCGACTCACACCAAGGTGGCACGTGGCACAGCCCTGTGGGAAAGCCTCGTGGGAAAGCCTCGAGGGACAGCCTCGAGGGAAAGCCACAGATCCCTTGATCCACGTGACAGGAAACGTGACACTACTGCTGCAGCTCTGGAGGAAAGCGCACGTGCATGCCCCCACTCGAGACGACGCCTGACTCCCCTGGGGAGACTCAGAAGCACCCCAAGATCCATGGCAACACTGGAGAGGAATCCTCAGGTTCCGGCCCCGTCTCAACACAAGGTCTTAGGCCCAGGAACGGACGGGAGAGGAATCCCGAGATGGCCCCTAGCAACTCGCACGGGGACTGGCCTTTCCTGAGGCCACCAGAGCGGGTCCCTGAGGTCCCCGTCGTAACTCGAGAAGACCTGCCGCAACTCGAGAAAATCCAGGAGGTTCTCCCCTCCAGGCGAGATGAGGCCCATTTCCGCTGAGGCGTCTCGAGGCTGATCACACCTCACCTCTGGAACTTCGAAAGGGTCCTTCACACCCTTGGTGCAAATCAAGAAGTTCCCCGACCTAGCCGTCTCCACTCGAGAGGAATCACGAGGGTCCCGCCCACATCCAGAGGAGCCCCGTTTCCGCCTCGTAGCTCGAGGTGAGGGATCCTTTCCCTGCTTCGTCGGGAAAGAGTTCCCGGCGTTCCCGTCGCATTTCAAGAGGAGTCCCTCTGCACAGGTACGGCGAGAGGAACTCCAGGGTCGTGCCACCGTTCCAAGAGTCCCCCAGATGTCTCAGTCCATTCCAGAGGAACCTCTTTTCCCTTCACCGGCTCGTCTTTCACGCCGAGGATCGACTCACACCAAGGTGGCACGTGGCACAGCCCTGTGGGAAAGCCTCGTGGGAAAGCCTCGAGGGACAGCCTCGAGGGAAAGCCACAGATCCCTTGATCCACGTGACAGGAAGCGTGACCCTACTGCTGCAGCTCGGGAGGAAAGCGCACGTGCATGCCCCCACTCGAGACGAGGCCTGACTCCCCTGGGGAGACTCAGAAGCACCCCAAGATCCATGGCAACACTGGAGAGGAATCCTCAGTTTCCGGCCCCGACTCCACACAAGGACTGAGTCCCCGGCATGGAAGGGAGAGGAATCCCGAGAGGTCCCCTAGCAACACGCATGGGGACTGGCCTTTCCTGAGGCCACCAGAGCGGGTCCCTGTGGTCCCCGTCGTAACTCGAGAAGACCTGCCGCAACTCGAGAAAATCCAGGAGGTTCTCCCCTCCAGGCGAGATGCGGCCCATTTCCGCTGAGGCGTCTCGAGGCTGATCACACTTCACCTCTGGAACTTCGAAAGGCTCCTTCACACCCTTGGTGCAAATCAAGAAGTTCCCCGACCTAGCCGTCTCCACTCGAGAGGAATCACGAGGGTCCCGCCCACATCCAGAGGAGCCCCGTTTCCGCCTCGTAGCTCGATATGAGGGATCCTTTCCCTGCTTCGTCGGGAAAGAGTTCCCGGCGTTCCCGTCGCATCTCAAGAGGAGGCCCTCTCAACAGGAACGGCGAGAGGAACTCCAGGGTCGTGCCACCATTCCAAGAGTCCCCCAGATGTCGCAGTCCATTCCAGAGGAACCTCTTTTCCCTTCACCGGCTCGTCTTTCACGCCGAGGATCGACTCACACCAAGGTGGCACGTGGCACAGCCCTGTGGGAAAGCCTCGTGGGAAAGCCTCGAGGGACAGCCTCGAGGGAAAGCCACAGATCCCTTGATCAACGTGACAGGAAGCGTGACACTACTGCTGCAGCTCTGGAGGAAAGCGCACGTGCATGCCCCCACTCGAGACGACGCCTGACTCCCCTGGGGAGACTCAGAAGCACCCCAAGATCCATGGCAACACTTGAGAGGAATCCTCATGTTCCGGCCCCGTCTCCACACAACGTCTTAGGCCCAGGAACGGACGGGAGAGGAATCCCGAGATGGCCCCTAGCAACTCGCACGGGGACTGGCCTTTCCTGAGGCCACCAGAGCGGGTCCCTGAGGTCCCCGTCGTAACTCGAGAAGACCTGCCGCAAGTCGAGAAAATCCAGGAGGTTCTCCCCTCCAGGCGAGATGAGGCCCATTTCCGCTGAGGCGTCTCGATGCTGATCACACCTCACCTCTGGAACTTCGAAAGGGTCCTTCACACCCTTGGTGCAAATCAAGAAGTTCCCCGACCTAGCAGTCTCCACTCGAGAGGAATCACGAGGGTCCCGCCCACATCCAGAGGAGCCCCGTTTCCGCCTCGTAGCTCGAGATGAGGGATCCTTTCCCTGCTTCTTCGGGAAAGAGTTCCCGGCGTTCCCGTCGCATCTCAAGAGGAGGCCCTCTCAACAGGTACGGCGAGAGGAGCTCCAGGGTCGTGCCACCATTCCAAGAGTCCCCCAGATGTCTCAGTCCATTCCAGAGGAACCTCTTTTCCCTTCACCGGCTCGTCTTTCACGCCGAGGATCGACTCACACCAAGGTGGCACGTGGCACAGCCCTGTGGGAAAGCCTCGTGGGAAAGCCTCGAGGGACAGCCTCGAGGGAAAGCCACAGATCCCTTGATCCACGTGACAGGAAACGTGACACTACTGCTGCAGCTCGGGAGGAAAGCGCACGGGCATGCCCCCACTCGAGACGAGGCCTGACTCCCCTGGGGAGACTCAGAAGCACCCCAAGATCCATGGCAACACTGGAGAGGAATCCTCAGGTTCCGGCCCCGACTCCACACAAGGACTGAGGCCCAGGCATGGACGGGAGAGGAATCCCGAGAGGTCCCCTAGCAACTCGCACGGGGACTGGCCTTTTCTGAGGCCACCAGAGCGGGTCCCTGAGGTCCCCGTCGTAACTCGAGAAGACCTGCTGCAACTCGAGAAAATCCAGGAGGTTCTCCCCTCCAGGCGAGATGAGGCCCATTTCCGCTGAGGCGTCTCGAGGCTGATCACACCTCACCTCTGGAACTTCGAAAGGGTCCTTCACACCCTTGGTGCAAATCAAGAAGTTCCCCGACCTAGCCGTCTCCACTCGAGAGGAATCACGAGGGTCCCGCCCACATCCAGAGGAGCCCCGTTTCCGCCTCGTAGCTCGAGATGAGGGATCCTTTCCCTGCTTCGTCGGGAAAGAGTTCCCGGCGTTGCCGTCGCATCTCAAGAGGAGGCCCTCTCAACAGGAACGGCGAGAGGAACTCCAGGGTCGTGCCACCATTCCAAGAGTCCCGCAGATGTCGCAGTCCATTCCAGAGGAACCTCTTTTCCCTTCACCGGCTCGTCTTTCACGCCGAGGATCGACTCACACCAAGGTGGCACGTGGCACAGCCCTGTGGGAAAGCCTCGTGGGAAAGCCTCGAGGGACAGCCTCGAGGGAAAGCCACAGATCCCTCGATCCACGTGACAGGAAGCGTGACACTACTGCTGCAGCTCGGGAGGAAAGCGCACGTGCATGCCCCCACTCGAGATGAGGCCTGACTCCCCTGGGGAGACTCAGAAGCACCCCAAGATCCATGGCAACACTGGAGAGGAATCCTCAGGTTCCGGCCCGTCTCCACACAAGGTCTTAGGCCCAGGAACGGACGGGAGAGGAATCCCGAGAGGTCCCCTAGCAACTCGCTCGGGGACTGGCCTTTCCTGAGGCCACCAGAGCGGGTCCCTGAGGTCCCCGTCGTAACTCGAGAAGACCTGCCGCAACTCGAGAAAATCCAGGAGGTTCTCCCCTCCAGGCGAGATGAGGCCCATTTCCGCTGAGGCGTCTCGATGCTGATCACACCTCACCTCTGGAACTTCGAAAGGCTCCTTCACACCCTTGCTGCAAATCAAGAAGTTCCCCGACATAGCCGTCTCCACTCGAGAGGAATCACGAGGGTCCCGCCCACATCCAGAGGAGCCCCGTTTCCGCCTCGTAGCTCGAGATGAGGGATCCTTTCCCTGCTTCTTCGGGAAAGAGTTCCCGGCGTTCCCGTCGCATCTCAAGATGAGGCCCTCTCAACAGGTATGGCGAGAGGAACTCCAGGGTCGTGCCACCATTCCAAGAGTCCCCCAGATGTCTCAGTCCATTCCAGAGGAACCTCTTTTCCCTTCACCGGCTCGTCTTTCACGCCGAGGATCGACTCACACCAAGGTGGCACGTGGCACAGCCCTGTGGGAAAGCCTCGTGGGAAAGCCTCGAGGGACAGCCTCGAGGGAAAGCCACAGATCCCTTGATCCACGTGACAGGAAACGTGACACTACTGCTGCAGCTCAGGAGGAAAGCGCACGGGCATGCCCCCACTCGAGACGAGGCCTAACTCCCCTGGGGAGACTCAGAAGCACCCCAAGATCCATGGCAACACTGGAGAGGAATCCTCAGGTTCCGGCCCCGACTCCACACAAGGACTGAGGCCCCGGCATGGACGGGAGAGGAATCCCGAGAGGTCCCCTAGCAACTCGCATGGGGACTGGCCTTTCCTGAGGCCACCAGAGCGGGTCCCTGAGGTCCCCGTCGTAACTCGAGAAGACCTGCCGCAGCTCGAGTAAATCCAGGAGGTTCTCCCGTCCAGGCGAGATGAGGCCCATTTCCGCTGAGGCGTCTCGAGGCTGATCACACCTCACCTCTGGAACTTCGAAAGGGTCCTTCACACCCTTGGAGCAAATCAAGAAGTTCCCCGACATACCCGTCTCCACTCGAGAGGAATCACGAGGGTCCCGCCCACATCCAGAGGAGCCCCGTTTCCGCCTCGTAGCTCGAGATGAGGGATCCTTTCCCTGCTTCGTCGGGAAAGAGTTCCCGGCGTTGCCGTCGCATCTCAAGAGG
Source organism: Budorcas taxicolor (assembly GCF_023091745.1). NCBI lineage: Eukaryota > Metazoa > Chordata > Mammalia > Artiodactyla > Bovidae > Budorcas > Budorcas taxicolor. The sequence continues at coordinate 41,113 of NW_026292376.1, forward strand.
AGGCCCTCTCAACAGGAACGGCGAGAGGAACTCCAGGGTCGTGCCACCATTCCAAGAGTCCCCCAGATGTCTCAGTCCATTCCAGAGGAACCTCTTTTCCCTTCACCGGCTCGTCTTTCACGCCGAGGATCGACTCACACCAAGGTGGCACGTGGCACAGCCCTGTGGGAAAGCCTCGTGGGAAAGCCTCGAGGGACAGCCTCGAGGGAAAGCCACAGATCCCTTGATCCACGTGACAGGAAGCGTGACACTACTGCTGCAGCTCGGGAGGAAAGCGCACGTGCATGCCCCCACTCGAGACGAGGCCTGACTCCCCTGGGGAAACTCAGAAGCACCCCAAGATCCATGGCAACACTGGAGAGGAATCCTCAGGTTCCGGCCCCGACTCCACACAAGGACTGAGGCCCCGGCATGGACGGGAGAGGAATCCCGAGAGGTCCCCTAGCAACTCGCATGGGGACTGGCCTTTCCTGAGGCCACCAGAGCGGCTCCCTGAGGTCCCCGTCGTAACTCGAGAAGACCTGCCGCAACTCGAGAAAATCCAGGAGGTTCTCCCCTCCAGGCGAGATGAGGCCCATTTCCGCTGAGGCGTCTCGAGGCTGATCACACCTCACCTCTGGAACTTCGAAAGGGTCCTTCACACCCTTGGTGCAAATCAAGAAGTTCCCCGACCTAGCCGTCTCCACTCGAGAGGAATCACGAGGGTCCCGCCCACATCCAGAGGAGCCCCGTTTCCGCCTCGTAGCTCGAGATGAGGGATCCTTTCCCTGCTTCGTCGGGAAAGAGTTCCCGGCGTTGCCGTCGCATCTCAAGAGGAGGCCCTCTCAACAGGAACGGCGAGAGGAACTCCAGGGTCGTGCCACCATTCCAAGAGTCCCCCAGATGTCTCAGTCCATTCCAGAGGAACCTCTTTTCCCTTCACCGGCTCGTCTTTCACGCCGAGGATCGACTCACACCAAGGTGGCACGTGGCACAGCCCTGTGGGAAAGCCTCGTGGGAAAGCCTCGAGGGACAGCCTCGAGGGAAAGCCACAGATCCCTTGATCCACGTGACAGGAAGCGTGACACTACTGCTGCAGCTCGGGAGGAAAGCGCACGTGCATGCCCCCACTCGAGACGAGGCCTGACTCCCCTGGGGAGACTCAGAAGCACCCCAAGATCCATGACAACACTGGAGAGGAATCCTCAGGTTCCGGCCCCGACTCCACACAAGGACTGAGGCCCCGGCATGGACGGGAGAGGAATCCCGAGAGGTCCCCTAGCAACTCGCATGGGGACTGGCCTTTCCTGAGGCCACCAGAGCGGGTCCCTGAGGTCCCCGTCGTAACTCGAGAAGACCTGCCGCAGCTCGAGTAAATCCAGGAGGTTCTCCCGTCCAGGCGAGATGAGGCCCATTTCCGCTGAGGCGTCTCGAGGCTGATCACACCTCACCTCTGGAACTTCGAAAGGGTCCTTCACACCCTTGGTGTAAATCAAGAAGTTCCCCGACCTAGCCGTCTCCACTCGAGAGGAATCACGAGGGTCCCGCCCACATCCAGAGGAGCCCCGTTTCCGCCTCGTAGCTCGAGATGAGGGATCCTTTCCCTGCTTCGTCGGGAAAGAGTTCCCGGCGTTCCCGTCGCATCTCAAGAGGAGGCCCTCTCAACAGGAACGGCGAGAGGAACTCCAGGGTCGTGCCACCATTCCAAGAGTCCCCCAGATGTCTCAGTCCATTCCAGAGGAACCTCTTTTCCCTTCACCGGCTCGTCTTTCACGCCGAGGATCGACTCACACCAAGGTGGCACGTGGCACAGCCCTGTGGGAAAGCCTCGTGGGAAAGCCTCGAGGGACAGCCTCGAGGGAAAGCCACAGATCCCTTGATCCACGTGACAGGAAGCGTGACACTACTGCTGCAGCTCGGGAGGAAAGCGCACGTGCATGCCCCCACTCGAGACGAGGCCTGACTCCCCTGGGGAAACTCAGAAGCACCCCAAGATCCATGGCAACACTGGAGAGGAATCCTCAGGTTCCGGCCCCGACTCCACACAAGGACTGAGGCCCCGGCATGGACGGGAGAGGAATCCCGAGAGGTCCCCTAGCAACTCGCATGGGGACTGGCCTTTCCTGAGGCCACCAGAGCGGCTCCCTGAGGTCCCCGTCGTAACTCGAGAAGACCTGCCGCAACTCGAGAAAATCCAGGAGGTTCTCCCCTCCAGGCGAGATGAGGCCCATTTCCGCTGAGGCGTCTCGAGGCTGATCACACCTCACCTCTGGAACTTCGAAAGGGTCCTTCACACCCTTGGTGCAAATCAAGAAGTTCCCCGACCTAGCCGTCTCCACTCGAGAGGAATCACGAGGGTCCCGCCCACATCCAGAGGAGCCCCGTTTCCGCCTCGTAGCTCGAGATGAGGGATCCTTTCCCTGCTTCGTCGGGAAAGAGTTCCCGGCGTTGCCGTCGCATCTCAAGAGGAGGCCCTCTCAACAGGAACGGCGAGAGGAACTCCAGGGTCGTGCCACCATTCCAAGAGTCCCCCAGATGTCTCAGTCCATTCCAGAGGAACCTCTTTTCCCTTCACCGGCTCGTCTTTCACGCCGAGGATCGACTCACACCAAGGTGGCACGTGGCACAGCCCTGTGGGAAAGCCTCGTGGGAAAGCCTCGAGGGACAGCCTCGAGGGAAAGCCACAGATCCCTTGATCCACGTGACAGGAAGCGTGACACTACTGCTGCAGCTCGGGAGGAAAGCGCACGTGCATGCCCCCACTCGAGACGAGGCCTGACTCCCCTGGGGAGACTCAGAAGCACCCCAAGATCCATGACAACACTGGAGAGGAATCCTCAGGTTCCGGCCCCGACTCCACACAAGGACTGAGGCCCCGGCATGGACGGGAGAGGAATCCCGAGAGGTCCCCTAGCAACTCGCATGGGGACTGGCCTTTCCTGAGGCCACCAGAGCGGGTCCCTGAGGTCCCCGTCGTAACTCGAGAAGACCTGCCGCAGCTCGAGTAAATCCAGGAGGTTCTCCCGTCCAGGCGAGATGAGGCCCATTTCCGCTGAGGCGTCTCGAGGCTGATCACACCTCACCTCTGGAACTTCGAAAGGGTCCTTCACACCCTTGGAGCAAATCAAGAAGTTCCCCGACATACCCGTCTCCACTCGAGAGGAATCACGAGGGTCCCGCCCACATCCAGAGGAGCCCCGTTTCCGCCTCGTAGCTCGAGATGAGGGATCCTTTCCCTGCTTCGTCGGGAAAGAGTTCCCGGCGTTGCCGTCGCATCTCAAGAGGAGGCCCTCTCAACAGGAACGGCGAGAGGAACTCCAGGGTCGTGCCACCATTCCAAGAGTCCCCCAGATGTCTCAGTCCATTCCAGAGGAACCTCTTTTCCCTTCACCGGCTCGTCTTTCATGCCGAGGATCGACTCACACCAAGGTGGCACGTGGCACAGCCCTGTGGGAAAGCCTCGTGGGAAAGCCTCGAGGGACAGCCTCGAGGGAAAGCCACAGATCCCTTGATCCACGTGACAGGAAGCGTGACACTACTGCTGCAGCTCGGGAGGAAAGCGCACGTGCATGCCCCCACTCGAGACGAGGCCTGACTCCCCTGGGGAAACTCAGAAGCACCCCAAGATCCATGGCAACACTGGAGAGGAATCCTCAGGTTCCGGCCCCGACTCCACACAAGGACTGAGGCCCCGGCATGGACGGGAGAGGAATCCCGAGAGGTCCCCTAGCAACTCGCATGGGGACTGGCCTTTCCTGAGGCCACCAGAGCGGCTCCCTGAGGTCCCCGTCGTAACTCGAGAAGACCTGCCGCAACTCGAGAAAATCCAGGAGGTTCTCCCCTCCAGGCGAGATGAGGCCCATTTCCGCTGAGGCGTCTCGAGGCTGATCACACCTCACCTCTGGAACTTCGAAAGGGTCCTTCACACCCTTGGTGCAAATCAAGAAGTTCCCCGACCTAGCCGTCTCCACTCGAGAGGAATCACGAGGGTCCCGCCCACATCCAGAGGAGCCCCGTTTCCGCCTCGTAGCTCGAGATGAGGGATCCTTTCCCTGCTTCGTCGGGAAAGAGTTCCCGGCGTTGCCGTCGCATCTCAAGAGGAGGCCCTCTCAACAGGAACGGCGAGAGGAACTCCAGGGTCGTGCCACCATTCCAAGAGTCCCCCAGATGTCTCAGTCCATTCCAGAGGAACCTCTTTTCCCTTCACCGGCTCGTCTTTCACGCCGAGGATCGACTCACACCAAGGTGGCACGTGGCACAGCCCTGTGGGAAAGCCTCGTGGGAAAGCCTCGAGGGACAGCCTCGAGGGAAAGCCACAGATCCCTTGATCCACGTGACAGGAAGCGTGACACTACTGCTGCAGCTCGGGAGGAAAGCGCACGTGCATGCCCCCACTCGAGACGAGGCCTGACTCCCCTGGGGAGACTCAGAAGCACCCCAAGATCCATGACAACACTGGAGAGGAATCCTCAGGTTCCGGCCCCGACTCCACACAAGGACTGAGGCCCCGGCATGGACGGGAGAGGAATCCCGAGAGGTCCCCTAGCAACTCGCATGGGGACTGGCCTTTCCTGAGGCCACCAGAGCGGGTCCCTGAGGTCCCCGTCGTAACTCGAGAAGACCTGCCGCAGCTCGAGTAAATCCAGGAGGTTCTCCCGTCCAGGCGAGATGAGGCCCATTTCCGCTGAGGCGTCTCGAGGCTGATCACACCTCACCTCTGGAACTTCGAAAGGGTCCTTCACACCCTTGGTGTAAATCAAGAAGTTCCCCGACCTAGCCGTCTCCACTCGAGAGGAATCACGAGGGTCCCGCCCACATCCAGAGGAGCCCCGTTTCCGCCTCGTAGCTCGAGATGAGGGATCCTTTCCCTGCTTCGTCGGGAAAGAGTTCCCGGCGTTCCCGTCGCATCTCAAGAGGAGGCCCTCTCAACAGGAACGGCGAGAGGAACTCCAGGGTCGTGCCACCATTCCAAGAGTCCCCCAGATGTCTCAGTCCATTCCAGAGGAACCTCTTTTCCCTTCACCGGCTCGTCTTTCACGCCGAGGATCGACTCACACCAAGGTGGCACGTGGCACAGCCCTGTGGGAAAGCCTCGTGGGAAAGCCTCGAGGGACAGCCTCGAGGGAAAGCCACAGATCCCTTGATCCACGTGACAGGAAGCGTGACACTACTGCTGCAGCTCGGGAGGAAAGCGCACGTGCATGCCCCCACTCGAGACGAGGCCTGACTCCCCTGGGGAAACTCAGAAGCACCCCAAGATCCATGGCAACACTGGAGAGGAATCCTCAGGTTCCGGCCCCGACTCCACACAAGGACTGAGGCCCCGGCATGGACGGGAGAGGAATCCCGAGAGGTCCCCTAGCAACTCGCATGGGGACTGGCCTTTCCTGAGGCCACCAGAGCGGGTCCCTGAGGTCCCCGTCGTAACTCGAGAAGACCTGCCGCAACTCGAGAAAATCCAGGACGTTCTCCCCTCCAGGCGAGATGAGGCCCATTTCCGCTGAGGCGTCTCGAGGCTGATCACACCTCACCTCTGGAACTTCGAAAGGCTCCTTCACACCCTTGGTGCAAATCAAGAAGTTCCCCGACCTAGCCGTCTCCACTCGAGAGGAATCACGAGGGTCCCGCCCACATCCAGAGGAGCCCCGTTTCCGCCTCGTAGCTCGAGATGAGGGATCCTTTCCCTGCTTCGTCGGGAAAGAGTTCCCGGCGTTGCCGTCGCATCTCAAGAGGAGGCCCTCTCAACAGGAACGGCGAGAGGAACTCCAGGGTCGTGCCACCATTCCAAGAGTCCCCCAGATGTCTCAGTCCATTCCAGAGGAACCTCTTTTCCCTTCACCGGCTCGTCTTTCACGCCGAGGATCGACTCACACCAAGGTGGCACGTGGCACAGCCCTGTGGGAAAGCCTCGTGGGAAAGCCTCGAGGGACAGCCTCGAGGGAAAGCCACAGATCCCTTGATCCACGTGACAGGAAGCGTGACACTACTGCTGCAGCTCGGGAGGAAAGCGCACGTGCATGCCCCCACTCGAGACGAGGCCTGACTCCCCTGGGGAGACTCAGAAGCACCCCAAGATCCATGACAACACTGGAGAGGAATCCTCAGGTTCCGGCCCCGACTCCACACAAGGACTGAGGCCCCGGCATGGACGGGAGAGGAATCCCGAGAGGTCCCCTAGCAACTCGCATGGGGACTGGCCTTTCCTGAGGCCACCAGAGCGGGTCCCTGAGGTCCCCGTCGTAACTCGAGAAGACCTGCCGCAGCTCGAGTAAATCCAGGAGGTTCTCCCGTCCAGGCGAGATGAGGCCCATTTCCGCTGAGGCGTCTCGAGGCTGATCACACCTCACCTCTGGAACTTCGAAAGGGTCCTTCACACCCTTGGTGTAAATCAAGAAGTTCCCCGACCTAGCCGTCTCCACTCGAGAGGAATCACGAGGGTCCCGCCCACATCCAGAGGAGCCCCGTTTCCGCCTCGTAGCTCGAGATGAGGGATCCTTTCCCTGCTTCGTCGGGAAAGAGTTCCCGGCGTTCCCGTCGCATCTCAAGAGGAGGCCCTCTCAACAGGAACGGCGAGAGGAACTCCAGGGTCGTGCCACCATTCCAAGAGTCCCCCAGATGTCTCAGTCCATTCCAGAGGAACCTCTTTTCCCTTCACCGGCTCGTCTTTCACGCCGAGGATCGACTCACACCAAGGTGGCACGTGGCACAGCCCTGTGGGAAAGCCTCGTGGGAAAGCCTCGAGGGACAGCCTCGAGGGAAAGCCACAGATCCCTTGATCCACGTGACAGGAAGCGTGACACTACTGCTGCAGCTCGGGAGGAAAGCGCACGTGCATGCCCCCACTCGAGACGAGGCCTGACTCCCCTGGGGAGACTCAGAAGCACCCCAAGATCCATGGCAACACTGGAGAGGAATCCTCAGGTTCCGGCCCCGACTCCACACAAGGACTGAGGCCCCGGCATGGACGGGAGCGGAATCCCGAGAGGCCCCTAGCAACTCGCATGGGGACTGGCCTTTCCTGAGGCCACCAGAGCGGGTCCCTGAGGTCCCCGTCGTAACTCGAGAAGACCTGCCGCAACTCGAGAAAATCCAGGAGGTTCTCCCCTCCAGGCGAGATGAGGCCCATTTCCGCTGAGGCGTCTCGAGGCTGATCACACCTCACCTCTGGAACTTCGAAAGGGTCCTTCACACCCTTGGTGCAAATCAAGAAGTTCCCCGACCTAGCCGTCTCCACTCGAGAGGAATCACGAGGGTCCCGCCCACATCCAGAGGAGCCCCGTTTTCGCCTCGTAGCTCGAGATGAGGGATCCTTTCCCTGCTTCGTCGGGAAAGAGTTCCCGGCGTTCCCGTCGCATCTCAAGAGGAGGCCCTCTGCACAGGTACGGCGAGAGGAACTCCAGGGTCGTGCCACCATTCCAAGAGTCCCCCAGATGTCTCAGTCCATTCCAGAGGAACCTCTTTTCCCTTCACCGGCTCGTCTTTCACGCCGAGGATCGACTCCCACCAAGGTGGCACGTGGCACAGCCCTGTGGGAAAGCCTCGTGGGAAAGCCTCGAGGGACAGCCTCGAGGGAAAGCCACAGATCCCTTGATCCACGTGACAGGCAGCGTGACACTACTGCTGCAGCTCGGGAGGAAAGTGCACGTGCATGCCCCCACTCGAGACGAGGCCTGACTCCCCTGGGGAGACTCAGAAGCACCCCAAGATCCATGACAACACTGGAGAGGAATCCTCAGGTTCCGGCCCCGACTCCACACAAGGACTGAGGCCCCGGCATGGACGGGAGAGGAATCCCGAGAGGTCCCCTAGCAACTCGCATGGGGACTGGCCTTTCCTGAGGCCACCAGAGCGGGTCCCTGAGGTCCCCGTCGTAACTCGAGAAGACCTGCCGCAGCTCGAGTAAATCCAGGAGGTTCTCCCGTCCAGGCGAGATGAGGCCCATTTCCGCTGAGGCGTCTCGAGGCTGATCACACCTCACCTCTGGAACTTCGAAAGGGTCCTTCACACCCTTGGTGCAAATCAAGAAGTTCCCCGACCTAGCCGTCTCCACTCGAGAGGAATCACGAGGGTCCCGCCCACATCCAGAGGAGCCCCGTTTCCGCCTCGTAGCTCGAGATGAGGGATCCTTTCCCTGCTTCGTCGGGAAAGAGTTCCCGGCGTTCCCGTCGCATCTCAAGAGGAGGCCCTCTCAACAGGAACGGCGAGAGGAACTCCAGGGTCGTGCCACCATTCCAAGAGTCCCCCAGATGTCTCAGTCCATTCCAGAGGAACCTCTTTTCCCTTCACCGGCTCGTCTTTCACGCCGAGGATCGACTCACACCAAGGTGGCACGTGGCACAGCCCTGTGGGAAAGCCTCGTGGGAAAGCCTCGAGGGACAGCCTCGATGGAAAGCCACAGATCCCTTGATCCACGTGACAGGAAGCGTGACACTACTGCTGCAGCTCGGGAGGAAAGCGCACGTGCATGCCCCCACTCGAGACGAGGCCTGACTCCCCTGGGGAGACTCAGAAGCACCCCAAGATCCATGGCAACACTGGAGAGCAATCCTCAGGTTCCGGCCCCGACTCCACACAAGGACTGAGGCCCCGGCATGGACGGGAGAATCCCGAGAGGTCCCCTAGCAACTCGCATGGGGACTGGCCTTTCCTGAGGCCACCAGAGCGGGTCCCTGAGGTCCCCGTCGTAACTCGAGAAGACCTGCCGCAGCTCGAGTAAATCCAGGAGGTTCTCCCGTCCAGGCGAGATGAGGCCCATTTCCGCTGAGGCGTCTCGAGGCTGATCACACCTCACCTCTGGAACTTCGAAAGGGTCCTTCACACCCTTGGTGCAAATCAAGAAGTTCCCCGACATACCCGTCTCCACTCGAGAGGAATCACGAGGGTCCCGCCCACATCCAGAGGAGCCCCGTTTCCGCCTCGTAGCTCGAGATGAGGGATCCTTTCCCTGCTTCGTCGGGAAAGAGTTCCCGGCGTTGCCGTCGCATCTCAAGAGGAGGCCCTCTCAACAGGAACGGCGAGAGGAACTCCAGGGTCGTGCCACCATTCCAAGAGTCCCCCAGATCTCTCAGTCCATTCCAGAGGAACCTCTTTTCCCTTCACCGGCTCGTCTTTCACGCCGAGGATCGACTCACACCAAGGTGGCACGTGGCACAGCCCTGTGGGAAAGCCTCGTGGGAAAGCCTCGAGGGACAGCCTCGAGGGAAAGCCACAGATCCCTTGATCCACGTGACAGGAAGCGTGACACTACTGCTGCAGCGCGGGAGGAAAGCGCACGTGCATGCCCCCACTCGAGACGAGGCCTGACTCCCCTCGGGAGACTCAGAAGCACCCCAAGATCCATGGCAACACTGGAGAGGAATCCTCAGGTTCCGGCCCCGACTCCACACAAGGACTGAGGCCCCGGCATGGACGGGAGAGGAATCCCGAAAAGAAGGTCCCCTAGCAACTCGCATGGGGACTGGCCTTTCCTGAGGCCACCAGAGCGGGTCCCTGAGGTCCCCGTCGTAACTCGAGAAGACCTGCCGCAACTCGAGAAAATCCAGGAGGTTCTCCCCTCCAGGCGAGATGAGGCCCATTTCCGCTGAGGCGTCTCGAGGCTGATCACACCTCACCTCTGGAACTTCGAAAGGCTCCTTCACACCCTTGGTGCAAATCAAGAAGTTCCCCGACATACCCGTCTCCACTCGAGAGGAATCACGAGGGTCCCGCCCACATCCAGAGGAGCCCCGTTTCCGCCTCGTAGCTCGAGATGAGGGATCCTTTCCCTGCTTCGTCGGGAAAGAGTTCCCGGCGTTCCCGTCGCATCTCAAGAGGAGGCCCTCTCAACAGGAACGGCGAGAGGAACTCCAGGGTCGTGCCACCATTCCAAGAGTCCCCCAGATGTCTCAGTCCATTCCAGAGGAACCTCTTTTCCCTTCACCGGCTCGTCTTTCACGCCGAGGATCGACTCACACCAAGGTGGCACGTGGCACAGCCCTGTGGAAAGCCTCGTGGGAAAGCCTCGAGGGACAGCCTCGAGGGAAAGCCACAGATCCCTTGATCCACGTGACAGGAAGCGTGACACTACTGCTGCAGCTCGGGAGGAAAGCGCACGTGCATGCCCCCACTCGAGACGAGGCCTGACTCCCCTGGGGAAACTCAGAAGCACCCCAAGATCCATGGCAACACTGGAGAGGAATCCTCAGGTTCCGGCCCCGACTCCACACAAGGACTGAGGCCCCGGCATGGACGGGAGAGGAATCCCGAGTGGTCCCCTAGCAACTCGCATGGGGACTGGCCTTTCCTGAGGCCACCGGAGCGGGTCCCTGAGGTCCCCGTCGTAACTCGAGAAGACCTGCCGCAACTCGAGAAAATCCAGGAGGTTCTCCCCTCCAGGCGAGATGAGGCCCATTTCCGCTGAGGCGTCTCGAGGCTGATCACACCTCACCTCTGGAACTTCGAAAGGGTCCTTCACACCCTTGGTGCAAATCAAGAAGTTCCCCCACATACCCGTCTACACTCGAGAGGAATCACGAGGGTCCCGCCCACATCCAGAGGAGCCCCGTTTCCGCCTCGTAGCTCGAGATGAGGGATCCTTTCCCTGCTTCGTCGGGAAAGAGTTCCCGGCGTTCCCGTCGCATCTCAAGAGGAGGCCCTCTCAACAGGAACGGCGAGAGGAACTCCAGGGTCGTACCACCATTCCAAGAGTCCCCCAGATGTCTCAGTCCATTCCAGAGGAACCTCTTTTCCCTTCACCGGCTCGTCTTTCACGCCGAGGATCGACTCACACCAAGGTGGCACGTGGCACAGCCCTGTGGGAAAGCCTCGTGGGAAAGCCTCGAGGGACAGCCTCGAGGGAAAGCCACAGATCCCTTGATCCACGTGACAGGAAACGTGACACTACTGCTGCAGCTCGGGAGGAAAGCGCACGGGCATGCCCCCACTCGAGACGAGGCCTGACTCCCCTGGGGAGACTCAGAAGCACCCCAAGATCCATGGCAACACTGGAGAGGAATCCTCAGGTTCCGGCCCCGACTCCACACAAGGACTGAGGCCCCGGCATGGACGGGAGAGGAATCCCGAGAGGTCCCCTAGCAACTCGCATGGGGACTGGCCTTTCCTGAGGCCACCAGAGCGGGTCCCTGAGGTCCCCGTCGTAACTCGAGAAGACCTGCCGCAACTCGAGAAAATCCAGGAGGTTCTCCCCTCCAGGCGAGATGAGGCCCATTTCCGCTGAGGCGTCTCGAGGCTGATCACACCTCACCTCTGGAACTTCGAAAGGCTCCTTCACACCCTTGGTGCAAATCAAGAAGTTCCCCGACATACCCGTCTCCACTCGAGAGGAATCACGAGGGTCCCGCCCACATCCAGAGGAGCCCCGTTTCCGCCTCGTAGCTCGAGATGAGGGATCCTTTCCCTGCTTCGTCGGGAAAGAGTTCCCGGCGTTCCCGTCGCATCTCAAGAGGAGGCCCTCTCAACAGGAACGGCGAGAGGAACTCCAGGGTCGTGCCACCATTCCAAGAGTCCCCCAGATGTCTCAGTCCATTCCAGAGGAACCTCTTTTCCCTTCACCGGCTCGTCTTTCACGCCGAGGATCGACTCACACCAAGGTGGCACGTGGCACAGCCCTGTGGGAAAGCCTCGTGGGAAAGCCTCGAGGGACAGCCTCGAGGGAAAGCCACAGATCCCTTGATCCACGTGACAGGAAGCGTGACACTACTGCTGCAGCTCGGGAGGAAAGCGCACGTGCATGCCCCCACTCGAGACGAGGCCTGACTCCCCTGGGGAGACTCAGAAGCACCCCAAGATCCATGACAACACTGGAGAGGAATCCTCAGGTTCCGGCCCCGACTCCACACAAGGACTGAGGCCCCGGCATGGACGGGAGAGGAATCCCGAGAGGTCCCCTAGCATCTCGCATGGGGACTGGCCTTTCCTGAGGCCACCAGAGCGGGTCCCTGAGGTCCCCGTCGTAACTCGAGAAGACCTGCCGCAGCTCGAGTAAATCCAGGAGGTTCTCCCGTCCAGGCGAGATGAGGCCCATTTCCGCTGAGGCGTCTCGAGGCTGATCACACCTCACCTCTGGAACTTCGAAAGGGTCCTTCACACCCTTGGTGCAAATCAAGAAGTTCCCCGACATACCCGTCTCCACTCGAGAGGAATCACGAGGGTCCCGCCCACATCCAGAGGAGCCCCGTTTCCGCCTCGTAGCTCGAGATGAGGGATCCTTTCCCTGCTTCGTCGGGAAAGAGTTCCCGGCGTTGCCGTCGCATCTCAAGAGGAGGCCCTCTCAACAGGAACGGCGAGAGGAACTCCAGGGTCGTGCCACCATTCCAAGAGTCCCCCAGATGTCTCAGTCCATTCCAGAGGAACCTCTTTTCCCTTCACCGGCTCGTCTTTCACGCCGAGGATCGACTCACACCAAGGTGGCACGTGGCACAGCCCTGTGGGAAAGCCTCGTGGGAAAGCCTCGAGGGACAGCCTCGAGGGAAAGCCACAGATCCCTTGATCCACGTGACAGGAAGCGTGACACTACTGCTGCAGCTCGGGAGGAAAGCGCACGTGCATGCCCCCACTCGAGACGAGGCCTGACTCCCCTGGGGAGACTCAGAAGCACCCCAAGATCCATGACAACACTGGAGAGGAATCCTCAGGTTCCGGCCCCGACTCCACACAAGGACTGAGGCCCCGGCATGGACGGGAGAGGAATCCCGAGAGGTCCCCTAGCATCTCGCATGGGGACTGGCCTTTCCTGAGGCCACCAGAGCGGGTCCCTGAGGTCCCCGTCGTAACTCGAGAAGACCTGCCGCAACTCGAGAAAATCCAGGAGGTTCTCCCCTCCAGGCGAGATGAGGCCCATTTCCGCTGAGGCGTCTCGAGGCTGATCACACCTCACCTCTGGAACTTCGAAAGGCTCCTTCACACCCTTGGTGCAAATCAAGAAGTTCCCCGACATACCCGTCTCCACTCGAGAGGAATCACGAGGGTCCCGCCCACATCCAGAGGAGCCCCGTTTCCGCCTCGTAGCTCGAGATGAGGGATCCTTTCCCTGCTTCGTCGGGAAAGAGTTCCCGGCGTTCCCGTCGCATCTCAAGAGGAGGCCCTCTCAACAGGAACGGCGAGAGGAACTCCAGGGTCGTGCCACCATTCCAAGAGTCCCCCAGATGTCTCAGTCCATTCCAGAGGAACCTCTTTTCCCTTCACCGGCTCGTCTTTCACGCCGAGGATCGACTCACACCAAGGTGGCACGTGGGACAGCCCTGTGGAAAGCCTCGTGGGAAAGCCTCGAGGGACAGCCTCGAGGGAAAGCCACAGATCCCTTGATCCACGTGACAGGAAGCGTGACACTACTGCTGCAGCTCGGGAGGAAAGCGTACGTGCATGCCCCCACACGAGACGAGGCCTGACTCCCCTGGGGAAACTCAGAAGCACCCCAAGATCCATGGCAACACTGGAGAGGAATCCTCAGGTTCCGGCCCCGACTCCACACAAGGACTGAGGCCCCGGCATGGACGGGAGAGGAATCCCGAGAGGTCCCCTAGCAACTCGTATGGGGACTGGCCTTTCCTGAGGCCACCAGAGCGGGTCCCTGAGGTCCCCGTCGTAACTCGAGAAGACCTGCCGCAACTCGAGAAAATCCAGGAGGTTCTCCCCTCCAGGCGAGATGAGGCCCATTTCCGCTGAGGCGTCTCGAGGCTGATCACACCTCACCTCTGGAACTTCGAAAGGGTCCTTCACACCCTTGGTGCAAATCAAGAAGTTCCCCCACATACCCGTCTACACTCGAGAGGAATCACGAGGGTCCCGCCCACATCCAGAGGAGCCCCGTTTCCGCCTCGTAGCTCGAGATGAGGGATCCTCTCCCTGCTTCGTCGGGAAAGAGTTCCCGGCGTTCCCGTCGCATCTCAAGAGGAGGCCCTCTCAACAGGAACGGCGAGAGGAACTCCAGGGTCGTACCACCATTCCAAGAGTCCCCCAGATGTCTCAGTCCATTCCAGAGGAACCTCTTTTCCCTTCACCGGCTCGTCTTTCACGCCGAGGATCGACTCACACCAAGGTGGCACGTGGCACAGCCCTGTGGGAAAGCCTCGTGGGAAAGCCTCGAGGGACAGCCTCGAGGGAAAGCCACAGATCCCTTGATCCACGTGACAGGAAACGTGACACTACTGCTGCAGCTCGGGAGGAAAGCGCACGGGCATGCCCCCACTCGAGACGAGGCCTGACTCCCCTGGGGAGACTCAGAAGCACCCCAAGATCCATGGCAACACTGGAGAGGAATCCTCAGGTTCCGGCCCCGACTCCACACAAGGACTGAGGCCCCGGCATGGACGGGAGAGGAATCCCGAGAGGTCCCTTAGCAACTCGCATGGGGACTGGCCTTTCCTGAGGCCACCAGAGCGGGTCCCTGAGGTCCCCGTCGTAACTCGAGAAGACCTGCCGCAGCTCGAGTAAATCCAGGAGGTTCTCCCGTCCAGGCGAGATGAGGCCCATTTCCGCTGAGGCGTCTCGAGGCTGATCACACCTCACCTCTGGAACTTCGAAAGGGTCCTTCACACCCTTGGTGCAAATCAAGAAGTTCCCCGACATACCCGTCTCCACTCGAGAGGAATCACGAGGGTCCCGCCCACATCCAGAGGAGCCCCGTTTCCGCCTCGTAGCTCGAGATGAGGGATCCTTTCCCTGCTTCGTCGGGAAAGAGTTCCCGGCGTTGCCGTCGCATCTCAAGAGGAGGCCCTCTCAACAGGAACGGCGAGAGGAACTCCAGGGTCGTGCCACCATTCCAAGAGTCCCCCAGATCTCTCAGTCCATTCCAGAGGAACCTCTTTTCCCTTCACCGGCTCGTCTTTCACGCCGAGGATCGACTCACACCAAGGTGGCACGTGGCACAGCCCTGTGGGAAAGCCTCGTGGGAAAGCCTCGAGGGACAGCCTCGAGGGAAAGCCACAGATCCCTTGATCCACGTGACAGGAAGCGTGACACTACTGCTGCAGCGCGGGAGGAAAGCGCACGTGCATGCCCCCACTCGAGACGAGGCCTGACTCCCCTCGGGAGACTCAGAAGCACCCCAAGATCCATGGCAACACTGGAGAGGAATCCTCAGGTTCCGGCCCCGACTCCACACAAGGACTGAGGCCCCGGCATGGACGGGAGAGGAATCCCGAGAGGTCCCCTAGCAACTCGCATGGGGACTGGCCTTTCCTGAGGCCACCAGAGCGGGTCCCTGAGGTCCCCGTCGTAACTCGAGAAGACCTGCCGCAACTCGAGAAAATCCAGGAGGTTCTCCCCTCCAGGCGAGATGAGGCCCATTTCCGCTGAGGTGTCTCGAGGCTGATCACACCTCACCTCTGGAACTTCGAAAGGCTCCTTCACACCCTTGGTGCAAATCAAGAAGTTCCCCGACATACCCGTCTCCACTCGAGAGGAATCACGAGGGTCCCGCCCACATCCAGAGGAGCCCCGTTTCCGCCTCGTAGCTCGAGATGAGGGATCCTTTCCCTGCTTCGTCGGGAAAGAGTTCCCGGCGTTCCCGTCGCATCTCAAGAGGAGGCCCTCTCAACAGGAACGGCGAGAGGAACTCCAGGGTCGTACCACCATTCCAAGAGTCCCCCAGATGTCTCAGTCCATTCCAGAGGAACCTCTTTTCCCTTCACCGGCTCGTCTTTCACGCCGAGGATCGACTCACACCAAGGTGGCACGTGGCACAGCCCTGTGGGAAAGCCTCGTGGGAAAGCCTCGAGGGACAGCCTCGAGGGAAAGCCACAGATCCCTTGATCCACGTGACAGGAAACGTGACACTACTGCTGCAGCTCGGGAGGAAAGCGCACGGGCATGCCCCCACTCGAGACGAGGCCTGACTCCCCTGGGGAGACTCAGAAGCACCCCAAGATCCATGGCAACACTGGAGAGGAATCCTCAGGTTCCGGCCCCGACTCCACACAAGGACTGAGGCCCCGGCATGGACGGGAGAGGAATCCCGAGAGGTCCCCTAGCAACTCGCATGGGGACTGGCCTTTCCTGAGGCCACCAGAGCGGGTCCCTGAGGTCCCCGTCGTAACTCGAGAAGACCTGCCGCAGCTCGAGTAAATCCAGGAGGTTCTCCCGTCCAGGCGAGATGAGGCCCATTTCCGCTGAGGCGTCTCGAGGCTGATCACACCTCACCTCTGGAACTTCGAAAGGGTCCTTCACACCCTTGGTGCAAATCAAGAAGTTCCCCGACATACCCGTCTCCACTCGAGAGGAATCACGAGGGTCCCGCCCACATCCAGAGGAGCCCCGTTTCCGCCTCGTAGCTCGAGATGAGGGATCCTTTCCCTGCTTCGTCGGGAAAGAGTTCCCGGCGTTGCCGTCGCATCTCAAGAGGAGGCCCTCTCAACAGGAACGGCGAGAGGAACTCCAGGGTCGTGCCACCATTCCAAGAGTCCCCCAGATCTCTCAGTCCATTCCAGAGGAACCTCTTTTCCCTTCACCGGCTCGTCTTTCACGCCGAGGATCGACTCACACCAAGGTGGCACGTGGCACAGCCCTGTGGGAAAGCCTCGTGGGAAAGCCTCGAGGGACAGCCTCGAGGGAAAGCCACAGATCCCTTGATCCACGTGACAGGAAGCGTGACACTACTGCTGCAGCGCGGGAGGAAAGCGCACGTGCATGCCCCCACTCGAGACGAGGCCTGACTCCCCTCGGGAGACTCAGAAGCACCCCAAGATCCATGGCAACACTGGAGAGGAATCCTCAGGTTCCGGCCCCGACTCCACACAAGGACTGAGGCCCCGGCATGGACGGGAGAGGAATCCCGAGAGGTCCCCTAGCAACTCGCATGGGGACTGGCCTTTCCTGAGGCCACCAGAGCGGGTCCCTGAGGTCCCCGTCGTAACTCGAGAAGACCTGCCGCAACTCGAGAAAATCCAGGAGGTTCTCCCCTCCAGGCGAGATGAGGCCCATTTCCGCTGAGGCGTCTCGAGGCTGATCACACCTCACCTCTGGAACTTCGAAAGGCTCCTTCACACCCTTGGTGCAAATCAAGAAGTTCCCCGACATACCCGTCTCCACTCGAGAGGAATCACGAGGGTCCCGCCCACATCCAGAGGAGCCCCGTTTCCGCCTCGTAGCTCGAGATGAGGGATCCTTTCCCTGCTTGGTCGGGAAAGAGTTCCCGGCGTTCCCGTCGCATCTCAAGAGGAGGCCCTCTCAACAGGAACGGCGAGAGGAACTCCAGGGTCGTGCCACCATTCCAAGAGTCCCCCAGATGTCTCAGTCCATTCCAGAGGAACCTCTTTTCCCTTCACCGGCTCGTCTTTCACGCCGAGGATCGACTCACACCAAGGTGGCACGTGGCACAGCCCTGTGGGAAAGCCTCGTGGGAAAGCCTCGAGGGACAGCCTCGAGGGAAAGCCACAGATCCCTTGATCCACGTGACAGGAAGCGTGACACTACTGCTGCAGCTCGGGAGGAAAGCGCACGTGCATGCCCCCACTCGAGACGAGGCCTGACTCCCCTGGGGAGACTCAGAAGCACCCCAAGATCCATGGCAACACGGGAGAGGAATCCTCAGGTTCCGGCCCCGACTCCACACAAGGACTGAGGCCCCGGCATGGACGGGAGAGGAATCCCGAGAGGTCCCATAGCAACTCGCATGGGGACTGGCCTTTCCTGAGGCCACCAGAGCGGGTCCCTGAAGTCCCCGTCGTAACTCGAGAAGACCTGCCGCAACTCGAGAAAATCCAGGAGGTTCTCCCCTCCAGGCGAGATGAGGCCCATTTCCGCTGAGGCGTCTCGAGGCTGATCACACCTCACCTCTGGAACTTCGAAAGGGTCCTTCACACCCTTGGTGCAAATCAAGAAGTTCCCCGACCTAGCCGTCTCCACTCGAGAGGAATCACGAGGGTCCCGCCCACATCCAGAGGAGCCCCGTTTCCGCCTCGTAGCTCGAGATGAGGGATCCTTTCCCTGCTTCGTCGGGAAAGAGTTCCCGGCGTTGCCGTCGCACCTCAAGAGGAGGCCCTCTCAACAGGAACGGCGAGAGGAACTCCAGGGTCGTGCCACCATTCCAAGAGTCCCCCAGATGTCTCAGTCCATTCCAGAGGAACCTCTTTTCCCTTCACCGGCTCGTCTTTCACGCCGAGGATCGACTCACACCAAGGTGGCACGTGGCACAGCCCTGTGGGAAAGCCTCGTGGGAAAGCCTCGAGGGACAGCCTCGAGGGAAAGACACAGATCCCTTGATCCACGTGACAGGAAGCGTGACACTACTGCTGCAGCTCGGGAGGAAAGCGCACGTGCATGCCCCCACTCGAGACGAGGCCTGACTCCCCTGGGGAGACTCAGAAGCACCCCAGGATCCATGGCAACACTGGAGAGGAATCTTCAGGTTCCGGCCCCGACTCCACACAAGGACTGAGGCCCCGGCATGGACGGGAGAGGAATCCCGAGAGGTCCCCTAGCAACTCGCATGGGGACTGGCCTATCCTGAGGCCACCAGAGCGGGTCCCTGAGGTCCCCGTCGTAACTCGAGAAGACCTGCCGCAACTCGAGAAAATCCAGGAGGTTCTCCCCTCCAGGCGAGATGAGGCCCATTTCCGCTGAGGCGTCTCGAGGCTGATCACACCTCACCTCTGGAACTTCGAAAGGCTCCTTCACACCCTTGGTGCAAATCAAGAAGTTCCCCGACATACCCGTCTCCACTCGAGAGGAATCACGAGGGTCCCGCCCACATCCAGAGGAGCCCCGTTTCCGCCTCGTAGCTCGAGATGAGGGATCCTTTCCCTGCTTCGTCGGGAAAGAGTTCCCGGCGTTCCCGTCGCATCTCAAGAGGAGGCCCTCTCAACAGGAACGGCGAGAGGAACTCCAGGGTCGTGCCACCATTCCAAGAGTCCCCCAGATGTCTCAGTCCATTCCAGAGGAACCTCTTTTCCCTTCACCGGCTCGTCTTTCACGCCGAGGATCGACTCACACCAAGGTGGCACGTGGCACAGCCCTGTGGGAAAGCCTCGTGGGAAAGCCTCGAGGGACAGCCTCGAGGGAAAGCCACAGATCCCTTGATCCACGTGACAGGAAGCGTGACACTACTGCTGCAGCTCGGGAGGAAAGCGCACGTGCATGCCCCCACTCGAGACGAGGCCTGACTCCCCTGGGGAAACTCAGAAGCACCCCAAGATCCATGGCAACACTGGAGAGGAATCCTCAGGTTCCGGCCCCGACTCCACACAAGGACTGAGGCCCCGGCATGGACGGGAGAGGAATCCCGAGAGGTCCCCTAGCAACTCGCATGGGGACTGGCCTTTCCTGAGGCCACCAGAGCGGGTCCCTGAGGTCCCCGTCGTAACTCGAGAAGACCTGCCGCAACTCGAGAAAATCCAGGAGGTTCTCCCCTCCAGGCGAGATGAGGCCCATTTCCGCTGAGGCGTCTCGAGGCTGATCACACCTCACCTCTGGAACTTCGAAAGGGTCCTTCACACCCTTGGTGCAAATCAAGAAGTTCCCCCACATACCCGTCTACACTCGAGAGGAATCACGAGGGTCCCGCCCACATCCACAGGAGCCCCGTTTCCGCCTCGTAGCTCGAGATGAGGGATCCTTTCCCTGCTTCGTCGGGAAAGAGTTCCCGGCGTTGCCGTCGCATCTCAAGAGGAGGCCCTCTCAACAGGAAAGGCGAGAGGAACTCCAGGGTCGTGCCACCATTCCAAGAGTCCCCCAGATGTCTCAGTCCATTCCAGAGGAACCTCTTTTCCCTTCACCGGCTCGTCTTTCACGCCGAGGATCGACTCACACCAAGGTGGCATGTGGCACAGCCCTGTGGGAAAGCCTCGTGGGAAAGCCTCGAGGGACAGCCTCGAGGGAAAGCCACAGATCCCTTGATCCACGTGACAGGAAGCGTGACACTACTGCTGCAGCTCGGGAGGAAAGCGCACGTGCATGCCCCCACTCGAGACGAGGCCTGACTCCCCTGGGGAGACTCAGAAGCACCCCAAGATCCATGACAACACTGGAGAGGAATCCTCAGGTTCCGGCCCCGACTCCACACAAGGACTGAGGCCCCGGCATGGACGGGAGAGGAATCCCGAGAGGTCCCCTAGCAACTCGCATGGGGACTGGCCTTTCCTGAGGCCACCAGAGCGGGTCCCTGAGGTCCCCGTCGTAACTCGAGAAGACCTGCCGCAGCTCGAGTAAATCCAGGAGGTTCTCCCGTCCAGGCGAGATGAGGCCCATTTCCGCTGAGGCGTCTCGAGGCTGATCACACCTCACCTCTGGAACTTCGAAAGGGTCCTTCACACCCTTGGTGCAAATCAAGAAGTTCCCCGACATACCCGTCTCCACTCGAGAGGAATCACGAGGGTCCCGCCCACATCCAGAGGAGCCCCGTTTCCGCCTCGTAGCTCGAGATGAGGGATCCTTTCCCTGCTTCGTCGGGAAAGAGTTCCCGGCGTTGCCGTCGCATCTCAAGAGGAGGCCCTCTCAACAGGAACGGCGAGAGGAACTCCAGGGTCGTGCCACCATTCCAAGAGTCCCCCAGATGTCTCAGTCCATTCCAGAGGAACCCCTTTTCCCTTCACCGGTTCGTCTTTCACACCGAGGATCGACTCACACCAAGGTGGCACGTGGCACAGCCCTGTGGGAAAGCCTCGTGGGAAAGCCTCGAGGGACAGCCTCGAGGGAAAGCCACAGATCCCTTGATCCACGTGACAGGAAGCGTGACACTACTGCTGCAGCTCGGGAGGAAAGCGCACATGTATGCCCCCACTCGAGACGAGGCCTGACTCCCCTGGGGATACTCAGAAGCACCCCAAGATCCATGGCAACACTGGAGAGGAATCCTCAGGTTCCGGCCCCGACTCCACACAAGGACTGAGGCCCCGGCATGGACGGGAGAGGAATCCCGAGAGGTCCCCTAGCAACTCGCATGGGGACTGGCCTTTCCTGAGGCCACCAGAGCGGGTCCCTGAGGTCCCCGTCGTAACTCGAGAAGACCTGCCGCAACTCGAGAAAATCCAGGAGGTTCTCCCCTCCAGGCGAGATGAGGCCCATTTCCGCTGAGGCGTCTCGAGGCTGATCACACCTCACCTCTGGAACTTCGAAAGGCTCCTTCACACCCTTGGTGCAAATCAAGAAGTTCCCCGACCTAGCCGTCTCCACTCGAGAGGAATCACGAGGGTCCCGCCCACATCCAGAGGAGCCCCGTTTCCGCCTCGTAGCTCGAGATGAGGGATCCTTTCCCTGCTTCGTCGGGAAAGAGTTCCCGGCGTTCCCGTCGCATCTCAAGAGGAGGCCCTCTCAACAGGAACGGCGAGAGGAACTCCAGGGTCGTGCCACCATTCCAAGAGTCCCCCAGATGTCGCAGTCCATTCCAGAGGAACCTCTTTTCCCTTCACCGGCTCGTCTTTCACGCCGAGGATCGACTCACACCAAGGTGGCACGTGGCACAGCCCTGTGGGAAAGCCTCGTGGGAAAGCCTCCAGGGACAGCCTCGAGGGAAAGCCACAGATCCCTTGATCCACGTGACAGGAAGCGTGACACTACTGCTGCAGCTCGGGAGGAAAGCGCACGTGCATGCCCCCACTCGAGACGAGGCCTGACTCCCCTGGGGAGACTCAGAAGCACCCCAAGATCCATGGCAACATTGGAGAGGAATCCTCAGGTTCCGGCCCCGACTCCACACAAGGACTGAGGCCCCGGCATGGACGGGAGAGGAATCCCGAGAGGTCCCCTAGCAACTCGCATGGGGACTGGCCTTTCCTGAGGCCACCAGAGCGGGTCCCTGAGGTCCCCGTCGTAACTCGAGAAGACCTGCCGCAGCTCGAGTAAATCCAGGAGGTTCTCCTGTCCAGGCGAGATGAGGCCCATTTCCGCTGAGGCGTCTCGAGGCTGATCACACCTCACCTCTGGAACTTCGAAAGGGTCCTTCACACCCTTGGTGCAAATCAAGAAGTTCCCCGACCTAGCCGTCTCCACTCGAGAGGAATCACGAGGGTCCCGCCCACATCCAGAGGAGCCCCGTTTCCGCCTCGTAGCTCGAGAGGAGGGATCCATTCCCTGCTTCGTCGGGAAAGAGTTCCCGGCGTTCCCGTCGCATCTCAAGAGGAGGCCCTCTCAACAGGAACGGCGAGAGGAACTCCAGGGTCGTGCCACCATTCCAAGAGTCCCCCAGATGTCTCAGTCCATTGCAGAGGAACCTCTTTTCCCTTCACCGGCTCGTCTTTCACGCCGAGGATCGACTCACACCAAGGTGGCACGTGGCACAGCCCTGTGGGAAAGCCTCGTGGGAAAGCCTCGAGGGACAGCCTCGAGGGAAAGCCACAGATCCCTTGATCCACGTGACAGGAAGCGTGACACTACTGCTGCAGCTCGGGAGGAAAGCGCACGTGCATGCCCCCACTCGAGACGAGGCCTGACTCCCCTCGGGAGACTCAGAAGCACCCCAAGATCCATGGCAACACTGGAGAGGAATCCTCAGGTTCCGGCCCCGACTCCACACAAGGACTGAGGCCCCGGCATGGACGGGAGAGGAATCCCGAGAGGTCCCCTAGCAACTCGCATGGGGACTGGCCTTTCCTGAGGCCACCAGAGCGGGTCCCTGAGGTCCCCGTCGTAACTCGAGAAGACCTGCCGCAACTCGAGAAAATCCAGGAGGTTCTCCCTTCCAGGCGAGATGAGGCCCATTTCCGCTGAGGCGTCTCGAGGCTGATCACACCTCACCTCTGGAACTTCGAAAGGGTCCTTCACACCCTTGGTGCAAATCAAGAAGTTCCCCGACCTAGCCGTCTCCACTCGAGAGGAATCACGAGGGTCCCGCCCACATCCAGAGAAGCCCCGTTTTCGCCTCGTAGCTCGAGATGAGGGATCCTTTCCCTGCTTCATCGGGAAAGAGTTCCCGGCGTTCCCGTCGCATCTCAAGAGGAGTCCCTCTGCACAGGTACGGCGAAAGAAACTCCAGGGTCGTGCCACCATTCCAAGAGTCCCCCAGATGTCTCAGTCCATTCCAGAGGAACCTCTTTTCCCTTCACCGGCTCGTCTTTCACGCCGAGGATCGACTCACACCAAGGTGGCACGTGGCACAGCCCTGTGGGAAAGCCTCGTGGGAAAGCCTCGAGGGACAGCCTCAAGGGAAAGCCACAGATCCCTTGATCCACGTGACAGGAAGCGTGACACTACTGCTGCAGCTCGGGAGGAAAGCGCACGTGCATGCCCCCACTCGAGATGAGACCTGACTCCCCTGGGGAGACTCAGAAGCACCCCAAGATCCATGGCAACACTGGAGAGGAAACCTCAGGTTCCGGCCCCGACTCCACACAAGGACTGAGGCCCCGGCATGGACGGGAGAGGAAACCCGAGAGGTCCCCTAGCAACACGCATGGGGACTGGCCTTTCCTGAGGCCACCAGAGCGGGTCCCTGTGGTCCCTGTCGTAACTCGAGAAGACCTGCCGCAAGTCGAGAAAATCCAGGAGGTTCTCCCCTCCAGGCGAGATGAGGCCCATTTCCGCTGAGGCGTCTCAAGGCTGATCACACCTCACCTCTGGAACTTCGAAAGGGTCCTTCACACCCTTGGTGCAAATCAAGAAGTTCCCCGACCTAGCCGTTTCCACTCGAGAGGAATCACGAGGGTCCCGCCCACATCCAGAGGAGCCCCGTTTCCGCCTCGTAGCTCGAGATGAGGGATCCTTTCCCTGCTTCGTCGGGAAAGAGTTCCCGGCGTTCCCGTCGCATCTCAAGAGGAGGCCCTCTCAACAGGAACGGCGAGAGGAACTCCAGGGTCGTGCCACCATTCCAAGAGTCCCCCAGATGTCTCAGTCCATTCCAGAGGAACCTCTTTTCCCTTCACCGGCTCGTCTTTCACGCCGAGGATCGACTCACACCAAGGTGGCACGTGGCACAGCCCTGTGGGAAAGCCTCGTGGGAAAGCCTCGAGGGACAGCCTCGAGGGAAAGCCACAGATCCCTTGATCAACGTGACAGGAAGCGTGACACTACTGCTGCAGCTCGGGAGGAAAGCGCACGTGCATGCCCCCACTAGAGACGACGCCTGACTCCCCTGCGGAGACTCAGAAGCACCCCAAGATCCATGGCAACACTGGAGAGGAATCCTCAGGTTCCGGCCCCGTCTCCACACAAGGTCTTAGGCCCAGGAACGGACGGGAGAGGAATCCCGAGATGGCCCCTAGCAACTCGCACGGGGACTGGCCTTTCCTGAGGCCACCAGAGCGGGTCCCTGAGGTCCCCGTCGTAACTCGAGAAGACCTGCCGCAACTCGAGAAAATCCAGGAGGTTCTCCCCTCCAGGCGAGATGAGGCCCATTTCCGCTGAGGCGTCTCGAGGCTGATCACACCTCACCTCTGGAACTTCGAAAGGGTCCTTCACACCCTTGGTGCAAATCAAGAAGTTCCCCGACCTAGCCATCTCCACTCGAGAGGAATCACGAGGGTCCCGCCCACATCCAGAGGAGCCCCGTTTCCGCCTCGTAGCTCGAGATGAGGGATCCTTTCCCTGCTTCGTCGGGAAAGAGTTCCCGGCGTTCCCGTCGCATCTCAAGAGGAGGCCCTCTCAACAGAAACGGCGAGAGGAACTCCAGGGTCGTGTCACCATTCCAAGAGTCCCCCAGATGTCTCAGTCCATTCCAGAGGAACCTCTTTTCCCTTCACCGGCTCGTCTTTCACGCCGAGGATCGACTCACACCAAGGTGGCACGTGGCACAGCCCTGTGGGAAAGCCTCGTGGGAAAGCCTCGAGGGAAAGCCACAGATCCCTTGATCCACGTGACAGGAAGCGTGACACTACTGCTGCAGCTCGGGAGGAAAGCGCACGTGCATGCCCCCACTCGAGACGAGGCCTGACTCCCCTGGGGAGACTCAGAAGCACCCCAAGATCCATGGCAACACTGGAGAGGAATCCTCAGGTTCCGGCCCCGACTCCACACAAGGACTGAGGCCCCGGCATGGACGGGAGAGGAATCCCGAGAGGTCCCCTAGCAACTCGCATGGGGACTGGCCTTTCCTGAGGCCACCAGTGCGGGTCCCTGAGGTCCCCGTCGTAACTCGAGAAGACCTGCCGCAACTCGAGAAAATCCAGGAGGTTCTCCCCTCCAGGCGAGATGAGGCCCATTTCCGCTGAGGCGTCTCGAGGCTGATCACACCTCACCTCTGGAACTTCGAAAGGGTCCTTCACACCC
Organism: Budorcas taxicolor; assembly: GCF_023091745.1. Lineage (NCBI taxonomy): Eukaryota > Metazoa > Chordata > Mammalia > Artiodactyla > Bovidae > Budorcas > Budorcas taxicolor. Next base: position 66,223 of record NW_026292376.1, read on the forward strand.
TTGGTGCAAATCAAGAAGTTCCCCGACCTAGCCGTCTCCACTCGAGAGGAATCACGAGGGTCCCGCCCACATCCAGAGGAGCCCCGTTTCCGCCTCGTAGCTCGAGATGAGGGATCCTTTCCCTGCTTCGTCGGGAAAGAGTTCCCGGCGTTCCCGTCGCATCTCAAGAGGAGGCCCTCTGCACAGGTACGGCGAGAGGAACTCCAGGGTCGTGCCACCATTCCAAGAGTCCCCCAGATGTCTCAGTCCATTCCAGAGGAACCTCTTTTCCCTTCACCGGCTCGTCTTTCACGCCGAGGATCGACTCACACCAAGGTGGCACGTGGCACAGCCCTGTGGGAAAGCCTCGTGGGAAAGCCTCGAGGGACAGCCTCGAGGGAAAGCCACAGATCCCTTGATCCACGTGACAGGAAGCGTGACACTACTGCTGCAGCTCGGGAGGAAAGCGCACGTGCATGCCCCCACTCGAGACGAGGCCTGACTGCCCTGGGGAGACTCAGAAGCACCCCAAGATCCATGGCAACACTGGAGAGGAATCCTCAGGTTCCGGCCCCGACTCCACACAAGGACTGAGGCCCCGGAATGGACGGGAGAGGAAACCCGAGAGGTCCCCTAGCAACTCGCATGGGGACTGGCCTTTCCTGAGGCCACCAGAGCGGGTCCCTGAGGACCCCGTCGTAACTCGAGAAGACCTGCCGCAACTCGAGAAAATCCAGGAGGTTCTCCCTTCCAGGCGAGATGAGGCCCATTTCCGCTGAGGCGTCTCGAGGCTGATCACACCTCACCTCTGGAACTTCGAAAGGGTCCTTCACACCCTTGGTGCAAATCAAGAAGTTCCCCGACCTAGCCGTCTCCACTCGAGAGGAATCACGAGGGTCCCGCCCACATCCAGAGGAGCCCCGTTTCCGCCTCGTAGCTCGAGATGAGGGATCCTTTCCCTGCTTCGTCGGGAAAGAGTTCCCGGCGTTCCCGTCGCATCTCAAGAGGAGGCCCTCTGCACAGGTACGGCGAGAGGAACTCCAGGGTCGTGCCACCATTCCAAGATTCCCCAGATGTCTCAGTCCATTCCAGAGGAACCTCTTTTCCCTTCACCGGCTCGTCTTTCACGCCGAGGATCGACTCACACCAAGGTGGCACGTGGCACAGCCCTGTGGGAAAGCGTCGTGGGAAAGCCTCGAGGGAAAGCCACAGATCCCTTGATCCACGTGACAGGAAGCGTGACACTACTGCTGAAGCTCGGGAGGAAAGCGCACGTGCATGCCCCCACTCGAGACGAGGCCTGACTCCCCTGGGGAGACTCAGAAGCACCCCAAGATCCATGGCAACACTGGAGAGGAATCCTCAGTTTCCGGCCCCGACTCCACACAAGGACTGAGGCCCCGGCATGGACGGGAGAGGAATCCCGAGAGGTCCCCTAGCAACTCGCATGGGGACTGGCCTTTCCTGAGGCCACCAGAGCGGGTCCCTGAGGTCCCCGTCGTAACTCGAGAAGACCTGCCGCAACTCGAGAAAATCCAGGAGGTTCTCCCCTCCAGGCGAGATGAGGCCCATTTCCGCTGAGGCGTCTCGAGGCTGATCACACCTCACATCTGGAACTGAAAGGCTCCTTCACACCCTTGGTGCAAATCAAGAAGTTCCCCGACCTAGCCGTCTCCACTCGAGAGGAATCACGAGGGTCCCGCCCACATCCAGAGGAGCCCCGTTTTCGCCTCGTAGCTCGAGATGAGGGATCCTTTCCCTGCTTCGTCGGGAAAGAGTTCCCGGCGTTCCCGTCGCATCTCAAGAGGAGTCCCTCTGCACAGGTACGGCGAGAGGAACTCCAGGGTCGTGCCACCATTCCAAGAGTCCCCCAGATGTCTCAGTCCATTCCAGAGGAACCTCTTTTCCCTTCACCGGCTCGTCTTTCACGCCGAGGATCGACTCACACCAAGGTGGCACGTGGCACAGCCCTGTGGGAAAGCCTCGTGGGAAAGCCTCGAGGGACAGCGTCGAGGGAAAGCCACAGATCCCTTGATCCACGTGACAGGAAGCGTGACACTACTGCTGCAGCTCGGGAGGAAAGCGCACGTGCATGCCCCCACTCGAGACTTGGCCTGACTCCCCTGGGGAGACTCAGAAGCACCCCAAGATCCATGGCAACACTGGAGAGGAATCCTCAGGTTCCGGCCCCGACTCCACACAAGGACTGAGGCCCCGGCATGGACGGGAGAGGAAACCCGAGAGGTCCCCTAGCAACACGCATGGGGACTGGCCTTTCCTGAGGCCACCAGAGCGGGTCCCTGTGGTCCCCGTCATAACTCGAGAAGACCTGCCGCAACTCGAGAAAATCCAGGAGGTTCTCCCCTCCAGGCGAGATGAGGCCCATTTCCGCTGAGGCGTCTCGAGGCTGATCACACCTCACCTCTGGAACTTCGAAACGGTCCGTCACACCCTTGGTGCAAATCAAGAAGTTCCCCGACCTAGCCGTCTCCACTCGAGAGTAATCACGAGGGTCCCGCCCACATCCAGAGGAGCCCCGTTTCCGCCTCGCAGCTCGAGATGAGGGATCCTTTCCCTGCTTCATCGGGAAAGAGTTCCCGGCGTTCCCGTCGCATCTCAAGAGGAGGCCCTCTGCACAGGTACGGCGAGAGGAACTCCAGGGTCGTGCCACCATTCCAAGAGTCCCCCAGATGTCTCAGTCCATTCCAGAGGAACCTCTTTTCCCTTCACCGGCTCGTCTTTCACGCCGAGGATCGACTCACACCAAGGTGGCACGTGGCACAGCCCTGTGGGAAAGCCTCGTGGGAAAGCCTCGAGGGACAGCCTCGAGGGAAAGCCACAGATCCCTTGATCCACGTGACAGGAAGCGTGACACTACTGCTGCAGCTCGGGAGGAAAGCGCACGTGCATGCCCCCACTCGAGACGAGGCCTGACTGCCCTGGGGAGACTCAGAAGCACCCCAAGATCCATGGCAACACTGGAGAGGAATCCTCAGGTTCCGGCCCCGACTCCACACAAGGACTGAGGCCCCGGAATGGACGGGAGAGGAAACCCGAGAGGTCCCCTAGCAACTCGCATGGGGACTGGCCTTTCCTGAGGCCACCAGAGCGGGTCCCTGAGGACCCCGTCGTAACTCGAGAAGACCTGCCGCAACTCGAGAAAATCCAGGAGGTTCTCCCTTCCAGGCGAGATGAGGCCCATTTCCGCTGAGGCGTCTCGAGGCTGATCACACCTCACCTCTGGAACTTCGAAAGGGTCCTTCACACCCTTGGTGCAAATCAAGAAGTTCCCCGACCTAGCCGTCTCCACTCGAGAGGAATCACGAGGGTCCCGCCCACATCCAGAGGAGCCCCGTTTCCGCCTCGTAGCTCGAGATGAGGGATCCTTTCCCTGCTTCGTCGGGAAAGAGTTCCCGGCGTTCCCGTCGCATCTCAAGAGGAGGCCCTCTGCACAGGTACGGCGAGAGGAACTCCAGGGTCGTGCCACCATTCCAAGATTCCCCAGATGTCTCAGTCCATTCCAGAGGAACCTCTTTTCCCTTCACCGGCTCGTCTTTCACGCCGAGGATCGACTCACACCAAGGTGGCACGTGGCACAGCCCTGTGGGAAAGCGTCGTGGGAAAGCCTCGAGGGAAAGCCACAGATCCCTTGATCCACGTGACAGGAAGCGTGACACTACTGCTGAAGCTCGGGAGGAAAGCGCACGTGCATGCCCCCACTCGAGACGAGGCCTGACTCCCCTGGGGAGACTCAGAAGCACCCCAAGATCCATGGCAACACTGGAGAGGAATCCTCAGTTTCCGGCCCCGACTCCACACAAGGACTGAGGCCCCGGCATGGACGGGAGAGGAATCCCGAGAGGTCCCCTAGCAACTCGCATGGGGACTGGCCTTTCCTGAGGCCACCAGAGCGGGTCCCTGAGGTCCCCGTCGTAACTCGAGAAGACCTGCCGCAACTCGAGAAAATCCAGGAGGTTCTCCCCTCCAGGCGAGATGAGGCCCATTTCCGCTGAGGCGTCTCGAGGCTGATCACACCTCACATCTGGAACTGAAAGGCTCCTTCACACCCTTGGTGCAAATCAAGAAGTTCCCCGACCTAGCCGTCTCCACTCGAGAGGAATCACGAGGGTCCCGCCCACATCCAGAGGAGCCCCGTTTTCGCCTCGTAGCTCGAGATGAGGGATCCTTTCCCTGCTTCGTCGGGAAAGAGTTCCCGGCGTTCCCGTCGCATCTCAAGAGGAGTCCCTCTGCACAGGTACGGCGAGAGGAACTCCAGGGTCGTGCCACCATTCCAAGAGTCCCCCAGATGTCTCAGTCCATTCCAGAGGAACCTCTTTTCCCTTCACCGGCTCGTCTTTCACGCCGAGGATCGACTCACACCAAGGTGGCACGTGGCACAGCCCTGTGGGAAAGCCTCGTGGGAAAGCCTCGAGGGACAGCGTCGAGGGAAAGCCACAGATCCCTTGATCCACGTGACAGGAAGCGTGACACTACTGCTGCAGCTCGGGAGGAAAGCGCACGTGCATGCCCCCACTCGAGACTTGGCCTGACTCCCCTGGGGAGACTCAGAAGCACCCCAAGATCCATGGCAACACTGGAGAGGAATCCTCAGGTTCCGGCCCCGACTCCACACAAGGACTGAGGCCCCGGCATGGACGGGAGAGGAAACCCGAGAGGTCCCCTAGCAACACGCATGGGGACTGGCCTTTCCTGAGGCCACCAGAGCGGGTCCCTGTGGTCCCCGTCATAACTCGAGAAGACCTGCCGCAACTCGAGAAAATCCAGGAGGTTCTCCCCTCCAGGCGAGATGAGGCCCATTTCCGCTGAGGCGTCTCGAGGCTGATCACACCTCACCTCTGGAACTTCGAAACGGTCCGTCACACCCTTGGTGCAAATCAAGAAGTTCCCCGACCTAGCCGTCTCCACTCGAGAGTAATCACGAGGGTCCCGCCCACATCCAGAGGAGCCCCGTTTCCGCCTCGTAGCTCGAGATGAGGGATCCTTTCCCTGCTTCGTCGGGAAAGAGTTCCCGGCGTTCCCGTCGCATCTCAAGAGGAGGCCCTCTCAACAGGAACGGCGAGAGGAACTCCAGGGTCGTGCCACCATTCCAAGAGTCCCCCAGATGTCTCAGTCCATTCCAGAGGAACCTCTTTTCCCTTCACCGGCTCGTCTTTCACGCCGAGGATCGACTCACACCAAGGTGGCACGTGGCACAGCCCTGTGGGAAAGCCTCGTGGGAAAGCCTCGAGGGACAGCCTCGAGGGAAAGCCACAGATCCCTTGATCCACGTGACAGGAAGCGTTACACTACTGCTGCAGCTCGGGAGGAAAGCGCACGTGCATGCCCCCACTAGAGACGACGCCTGACTCCCCTGCGGAGACTCAGAAGCACCCCAAGATCCATGGCAACACTGGAGAGGAATCCTCAGGTTCCGGCCCCGTCTCCACACAAGGTCTTAGGCCCAGGAACGGACGGGAGAGGAATCCCGAGATGGCCCCTAGCAACTCGCAAGGGGACTGGCCTTTCCTGAGGCCACCAGAGCGGGTCCCTGAGGTCCCCGTCGTAACTCGAGAAGACCTGCCGCAACTCGAGAAAATCCAGGAGGTTCTCCCCTCCAGGCGAGATGAGGCCCATTTCCGCTGAGGCGTCTCGAGGCTGATCACACCTCACCTCTGGAACTTCGAAAGGGTCCTTCACACCCTTGGTGCAAATCAAGAAGTTCCCCGACCTAGCCGTCTCCACTCGAGAGGAATCACGAGGGTCCCGCCCACATCCAGAGGAGCCCCGTTTCCGCCTCGTAGCTCGAGATGAGGGATCCTTTCCCTGCTTCGTCGGGAAAGAGTTCCCGGCGTTCCCGTCGCATCTCAAGAGGAGGCCCTCTCAACAGAAACGGCGAGAGGAACTCCAGGGTCGTGTCACCATTCCAAGAGTCCCCCAGATGTCTCAGTCCATTCCAGAGGAACCTCTTTTCCCTTCACCGGCTCGTCTTTCACGCCGAGGATCGACTCACACCAAGGTGGCACGTGGCACAGCCCTGTGGGAAAGCCTCGTGGGAAAGCCTCGAGGGAAAGCCACAGATCCCTTGATCCACGTGACAGGAAGCGTGACACTACTGCTGCAGCTCGGGAGGAAAGCGCACGTGCATGCCCCCACTCGAGACGAGGCCTGACTCCCCTGGGGAGACTCAGAAGCACCCCAAGATCCATGGCAACACTGGAGAGGAATCCTCAGGTTCCGGCCCCGACTCCACACAAGGACTGAGGCCCCGGCATGGACGGGAGAGGAATCCCGAGAGGTCCCCTAGCAACTCGCATGGGGACTGGCCTTTCCTGAGGCCACCAGAGCGGGTCCCTGAGGTCCCCGTCGTAACTCGAGAAGACCTGCCGCAACTCGAGAAAATCCAGGAGGTTCTCCCCTCCAGGCGAGATGAGGCCCATTTCCGCTGAGGCGTCTCGAGGCTGATCACACCTCACCTCTGGAACTTCGAAAGGGTCCTTCACACCCTTGGTGCAAATCAAGAAGTTCCCCGACCTAGCCGTCTCCACTCGAGAGGAATCACGAGGGTCCCGCCCACATCCAGAGGAGCCCCGTTTCCGCCTCGTAGCTCGAGATGAGGGATCCTTTCCCTGCTTCGTCGGGAAAGAGTTCCCGGCGTTCCCGTCGCATCTCAAGAGGAGGCCCTCTGCACAGGTACGGCGAGAGGAACTCCAGGGTCGTGCCACCATTCCAAGAGTCCCCCAGATGTCTCAGTCCATTCCAGAGGAACCTCTTTTCCCTTCACCGGCTCGTCTTTCACGCCGAGGATCGACTCACACCAAGGTGGCACGTGGCACAGCCCTGTGGGAAAGCCTCGTGGGAAAGCCTCGAGGGACAGCCTCGAGGGAAAGCCACAGATCCCTTGATCCACGTGACAGGAAGCGTGACACTACTGCTGCAGCTCGGGAGGAAAGCGCACGTGCATGCCCCCACTCGAGACGAGGCCTGACTGCCCTGGGGAGACTCAGAAGCACCCCAAGATCCATGGCAACACTGGAGAGGAATCCTCAGGTTCCGGCCCCGACTCCACACAAGGACTGAGGCCCCGGCATGGACGGGAGAGGAAACCCGAGAGGTCCCCTAGCAACTCGCATGGGGACTGGCCTTTCCTGAAGCCACCAGAGCGGGTCCCTGAGGTCCCCGTCGTAACTCGAGAAGACCTGCCGCAACTCGAGAAAATCCAGGAGGTTCTCCCCTCCAGGCGAGATGAGGCCCATTTCCGCTGAGGCGTCTCGAGGCTGATCACACCTCACCTCTGGAACTTCGAAAGTGTCCTTCACACCCTTGGTGCAAATCAAGAAGTTCCCCGACCTAGCCGTCTCCACTCGAGAGGAATCACGAGGGTCCCGCCCACATCCAGAGGAGCCCCGTTTCCGCCTCGTAGCTCGAGATGAGGGATCCTTTCCCTGCTTCGTCGGGAAAGAGTTCCCGGCGTTCCCGTCGCATCTCAAGAGGAGGCCCTCTGCACAGGTACGGCGAGAGGAACTCCAGGGTCGTGCCACCATTCCAAGATTCCCCAGATGTCTCAGTCCATTCCAGAGGAACCTCTTTTCCCTTCACCGGCTCGTCTTTCACGCCGAGGATCGACTCACACCAAGGTGGCACGTGGCACAGCCCTGTGGGAAAGCGTCGTGGGAAAGCCTCGAGGGAAAGCCACAGATCCCTTGATCCACGTGACAGGAAGCGTGACACTACTGCTGAAGCTCGGGAGGAAAGCGCACGTGCATGCCCCCACTCGAGACGAGGCCTGACTCCCCTGGGGAGACTCAGAAGCACCCCAAGATCCATGGCAACACTGGAGAGGAATCCTCAGGTTCCGGCCCCGACTCCACACAAGGACTGAGGCCCCGGCATGGACGGGAGAGGAATCCCGAGAGGTCCCCTAGCAACTCGCATGGGGACTGGCCTTTCCTGAGGCCACCAGAGCGGGTCCCTGAGGTCCCCGTCGTAACTCAAGAAGACCTGCCGCAACTCGAGAAAATCCAGGAGGTTCTCCCCTCCAGGCGAGATGAGGCCCATTTCCGCTGAGGCGTCTCGAGGCTGATCACACCTCACATCTGGAACTTCGAAAGGCTCCTTCACACCCTTGGTGCAAATCAAGAAGTTCCCCGACCTAGCCGTCTCCACTCGAGAGGAATCACGAGGGTCCCGCCCACATCCAGAGGAGCCCCGTTTTCGCCTCGTAGCTCGAGATGAGGGATCCTTTCCCTGCTTCGTCGGGAAAGAGTTCCCGGCGTTCCCGTCGCATCTCAAGAGGAGTCCCTCTGCACAGGTACGGCGAGAGGAACTCCAGGGTCGTGCCACCATTCCAAGAGTCCCCCAGATGTCTCAGTCCATTCCAGAGGAACCTCTTTTCCCTTCACCGGCTCGTCTTTCACGCCGAGGATCGACTCACACCAAGGTGGCACGTGGCACAGCCCTGTGGGAAAGCCTCGTGGGAAAGCTTCGAGGGACAGCGTCGAGGGAAAGCCACAGATCCCTTGATCCACGTGACAGGAAGCGTGACACTACTGCTGCAGCTCGGGAGGAAAGCGCACGTGCATGCCCCCACTCGAGACTTGGCCTGACTCCCCTGGGGAGACTCAGAAGCACCCCAAGATCCATGGCAACACTGGAGAGGAATCCTCAGGTTCCGGCCCCGACTCCACACAAGGACTGAGGCCCCGGCATGGACGGGAGAGGAAACCCGAGAGGTCCCCTAGCAACACGCATGGGGACTGGCCTTTCCTGAGGCCACCAGAGCGGGTCCCTGTGGTCCCCGTCATAACTCGAGAAGACCTGCCGCAACTCGAGAAAATCCAGGAGGTTCTCCCCTCCAGGCGAGATGAGGCCCATTTCCGCTGAGGCGTCTCGAGGCTGATCACACCTCACCTCTGGAACTTCGAAACGGTCCGTCACACCCTTGGTGCAAATCAAGAAGTTCCCCGACCTAGCCGTCTCCACTCGAGAGTAATCACGAGGGTCCCGCCCACATCCAGAGGAGCCCCGTTTCAGCCTCGTAGCTCCAGATGAGGGATCCTTTCCCTGCTTCGTCGGGAAAGAGTTCCCGGCGTTCCCGTCGCATCTCAAGAGGAGGCCCTCTCAACAGGAACGGCGAGAGGAACTCCAGGGTCGTGCCACCATTCCAAGAGTCCCCCAGATGTCTCAGTCCATTCCAGAGGAACCTCTTTTCCCTTCACCGGCTCGTCTTTCACGCCGAGGATCGACTCACACCAAGGTGGCACGTGGCACAGCCCGGTGGGAAAGCCTCGTGGGAAAGCCTCGAGGGACAGCCTCGAGGGAAAGCCACAGATCCCTTGATCCACGTGACAGGAAGCGTGACACTACTGCTGCAGCTCGGGAGGAAAGCGCACGTGCATGCCCCCACTCGAGACGACGCCTGACTCCCCTGGGGAGACTCAGAAGCACCCCAAGATCCATGGCAACACTGGAGAGGAATCCTCAGGTTCCGGCCCCGTCTCCACACAAGGTCTTAGGCCCAGGAACGCACGGGAGAGGAATCCCGAGATGGCCCCTAGCAACTCGCACGGGGACTGGCCTTTCCTGAGGCCACCAGAGCGGGTCCCTGAGGTCCCCGTCGTAACTCGAGAAGACCAGCCGCAACTCGAGAAAATCCAGGAGGTTCTCCCCTCCAGGCGAGATGAGGCCCATTTCCGCTGAGGCGTCTCGAGGCTGATCACACCTCACCTCTGGAACTTCGAAAGGGTCCTTCACACCCTTGGTGCAAATCAAGAAGTTCCCCGACCTAGCCGTCTCCACTCGAGAGGAATCACGAGGGTCCCGCCCACATCCAGAGGAGCCCCGGTTCCGCCTCGTAGCTCGAGATGAGGGATCCTTTCCCTGCTTCGTCGGGAAAGAGTTCCCGGCGTTCCCGTCGCATCTCAAGAGGAGGCCCTCTCAACAGGAACGGCGAGAGGAACTCCAGGGTCGTGCCACCATTCCAAGAGTCCCCCAGATGTCTCAGTCCATTCCAGAGGAACCTCTTTTCCCTTCACCGGCTCGTCTTTCACGCCGAGGATCGACTCACACCAAGGTGGCACGTGGCACAGCCCTGTGGGAAAGTCTCGTGGGAAAGCCTCGAGGGACAGCCTCGAGGGAAAGCCACAGATCCCTTGATCCACGTGACAGGAAGCGTGACACTACTGCTGAAGCTCGGGAGGAAAGCGCACGTGCATGCCCCCACTCGAGACGAGGCCTGACTCCCCTGGGGAGACTCAGAAGCACCCCAAGATCCATGGCAACACTGGAGAGGAATCCTCAGGTTGCGGCCCCGACTCCACACAAGGACTTAGGCCCCGGCATGGACGGGAGAGGAAACCCGAGAGGTCCCCTAGCAACACGCATGGGGACTGGCCTTTCCTGAGGCTACCAGAGCGGGTCCCTGTGGTCCCCGTCGTAACTCGAGAAGACCTGCCGCAAGTCGAGAAAATCCAGGAGGTTCTCCCCTCTAGGCGAGATGAGGCCCATTTCCGCTGAGGCGTCTCGAGGCTGATCACACCTCACCTCTGGAACTTCGAAACGGTCCGTCACACCCTTGGTGCAAATCAAGAAGTTCCCCGACCTAGCCGTCTCCACTCGAGAGGAATCACGAGGGTCCCGCCCACATCCAGAGGAGCCCCGTTTCCGCCTCGTAGCTCGAGATCAGGGATCCTTTCCCTGCTTCGTCGGGAAAGAGTTCCCGGCGTTCCCGTCGCATCTCAAGAGGAGGCCCTCTCAACAGGAACGGCGAGAGGAACTCCAGGGTCGTGCCACCATTCCAAGAGTCCCCCAGATGTCGCAGTCCATTCCAGGGGAACCTCTTTTCCCTTCACCGGCTCGTCTTTCACGCCGAGGATCGACTCACACCAAGGTGGCACGTGGCACAGCCCTGTGGGAAAGCCTCGTGGGAAAGCCTCGAGGGACAGCCTCGAGGGAAAGCCACAGATCCCTTGATTAACGTGACAGGAAGCGTGACACTACTGCTGCAGCTCGGGAGGAAAGCGCACGTGCATGCCCCCACTCGAGTCGAGGCCTGACTCCCCTGGGGAGACTCAGAAGCACCCCAAGATCCATGGCAACACTGGAGAGGAATCCTCAGGTTCCGGCCCCGTCTCCACACAAGGTCTTAGGCCCAGGAACGGAGGGGAGAGGTATCCCGAAATGGCCCCTAGCAACTCGCACGGGGACTGGCCTTTCCTGAGGCCACCAGAGCGGGTCCCTGAGGTCCCCGTCGTAACTCGAGAAGACCTGCCGCAACTCGAGAAAATCCAGGAGGTTCTCCCCTCCAGGCGAGATGAGGCCCATTTCCGCTGAGGCGTCTCGATGCTGATCACACCTCACCTCTGGAACTTCGAAAGGGTCCTTCACACCCTTGGTGCAAATCAAGAAGTTCCCCGACCTAGCCGTCTCCACTCGAGAGGAATCACGAGGGTCCCGCCCACATCCAGAGGAGCCCCGTTTCCGCCTCGTAGCTCGAGATGAGGGATCCTTTCCCTGCTTCGTCGGGAAAGAGTTCCCGGCGTTCCCGTCGCATCTCAAGAGGAGGCCCTCTGCACAGGTACGGCGAGAGGAACTCCAGGGTCGTGCCACCATTCCAAGAGTCCCCCAGATGTCTCAGTCCATTCCAGAGGAACCTCTTTTCCCTTCACCGGCTCGTCTTTCACGCCGAGGATCGACTCACACCAAGGTGGCACGTGGCACAGCCCTGTGGGAAAGCCTCGTGGGAAAGCCTCCAGGGACAGCCTCGAGGGAAAGCCACAGATCCCTTGATCCACGTGACAGGAAGCGTGACACTACTGCTGCAGCTCGGGAGGAAAGCGCACGTGCATGCCCCCACTCGAGACGAGGCCTGACTCCCCTGGGGAGACTCAGAAGCACCCCAAGATCCATGGCAACACTGGAGAGGAATGCTCAGGTTCCGGCCCTGACTCCACACAAGGACTGAGGCACCGGCATGGACGGGAGAGGAATCCCGAGAGGTCCCCTAGCAACTCGCATGGGGACTGGCCTTTCCTGAGGCCAGCAGAGCGGGTCCCTGAGGTCCCCGTCGTAACTCGAGAAGACCTGCCGCAACTCGAGAAAATCCAGGAGGTTCTCCCCTCCAGGCGAGATGAGGCCCATTTCCGCTGAGGCGTCTCGAGGCTGATCACACCTCACCTCTGGAACTTCGAAAGGGTCCTTCACACCCTTGGTGCAAATCAAGAAGTTCCCCGACCTAGCCGTCTCCACTCGAGAGGAATCACGAGGGTCCCGCCCACATCCAGAGGAGCCCCGTTTCCGCCTCGTAGCTCGAGATGAGGGATCCTTTCCCTGCTTCGTCGGGAAAGAGTTCCCGGCGTTCCCGTCGCATCTCAAGAGGAGGCCCTCTCAACAGGAACGGCGAGAGGAACTCCAGGGTCGTGCCACCATTCCAAGAGTCCCCCAGATGTCGCAGTCCATTCCAGAGGAACCTCTTTTCCCTTCACCGGCTCGTCTTTCACGCCGAGGATCGAATCACACCAAGGTGGCACGTGGCACAGCCCTGTGGGAAAGCCTCGTGGGAAAGCCTCGAGGGACAGCCTCGAGGGAAAGCCACAGATCCCTTGATCAACGTGACAGGAAGCGTGACACTACTGCTGCAGCTCGGGAGGAAAGCGCACGTGCATGCCCCCACTCGAGTCGAGCCCTTACTCCCCTGGGGAGACTCAGAAGCACCCCAAGATCCATGGCAACACTGGAGAGGAATCCTCAGGTTCCGGCCCCGTCTCCACACACGGTCTGAGGCCCAGGAACGGACGGGAGAGGAATCCCGAGATGGCCCCTAGCAACTCGCACGGGGACTGGCCTTTCCTGAGGCCAGCAGAGCGGGTCCCTGAGGTCCCCGTCGTAACTCGAGAAGACGTGCCGCAACTCGAGAAAATCCAGGAGGTTCTCCCCTCCAGGCGAGATGAGGCCCATTTCCGCTGAGGCGTCTCGAGGCTGATCACACCTCACATCTGGAACTTCGAAAGGCTCCTTCACACCCTTGGTGCAAATCAAGAAGTTCCCCGACCTAGCCGTCTCCACTCGAGAGGAATCACGAGGGTCCCGCCCACATCCAGAGGAGCCCCGTTTTCGCCTCGTAGCTCGAGATGAGGGATCCTTTCCCTGCTTCGTCGGGAAAGAGTTCCCGGCGTTCCCGTCGCATCTCAAGTGGAGTCCCTCTGCACAGGTACGGCGAGAGGAACTCCAGGGTCGTGCCACCATTCCAAGAGTCCCCCAGATGTCTCAGTCCATTCCAGAGGAACCTCTTTTCCCTTCACCGGCTCGTCTTTCACGCCGAGGATCGACTCACACCAAGGTGGCACGTGGCACAGCCCTGTGGGAAAGCCTCGTGGGAAAGCCTCGAGGGACAGCCTCGAGGGAAAGCCACAGATCCCTTGATCCACGTGACAGGAAGCGTGACACTACTGCTGCAGCTCGGGAGGAAAGCGCACGTGCATGCCCCCACTCGAGACGAGGCCTGACTCCCCTGGGGAGACTCAGAAGCACCCCAAGATCCATGGCAACACTGGAGAGGAATCCTCAGGTTCCGGCCCCGACTCCACACAAGGACTGAGGCCCCGGCATGGATGGGAGAGGAAACCCGAGAGTTCCCCTAGCAACACGCATGGGGACTGGCCTTTCCTGAGGCCACCAGAGCGGGTCCCTGTGGTCCCCGTCGTAACTCGAGAAGACCTGCCGCAAGTCGAGAAAATCCAGGAGGTTCTCCCCTCCAGGCGAGATGAGGCCCATTTCCGCTGAGGCGTCTCGAGGCTGATCACACCTCACCTCTGGAACTTCGAAACGGTCCGTCACACCCTTGGTGCAAATCAAGAAGTTCCCCGACCTAGCCGTCTCCACTCGAGAGGAATCACGATGGTCCCGCCCACATCCAGAGGAGCCCCGTTTCCACCTCGTAGCTCGAGATGAGGGATCCTTTCCCTGCTTCGTCGGGAAAGAGTTCCCGGCGTTCCCGTCGCATCTCAAGAGAAGGCCCTCTGCACAGGTACGGCGAGAGGAACTCCAGGGTCGTGCCACCATTCCAAGAGTCCCCCAGATGTCTCAGTCCATTCCAGAGGAACCTCTTTTCCCTTCACCGGCTCGTCTTTCACGCCGAGGATCGACTCACACCAAGGTGGCACGTGGCACAGCCCTGTGGGAAAGCCTCGTGGGAAAGCCTCCAGGGACAGCCTCGAGGGAAAGCCACAGATCCCTTGATCCACGTGACAGGAAGCGTGACACTACTGCTGCAGCTCGGGAGGAAAGCGCACGTGCATGCCCCCACTCGAGACGAGGCCTGACTCCCCTGGGGAGACTCAGAAGCACCCCAAGATCCATGGCAACACTGGAGAGGAATCCTCAGGTTCCGGCCCCGACTCCACACAAGGACTGAGGCCCCGGCATGGACGGGAGAGGAATCCCGAGAGGTCCCCTAGCAACTCGCATGGGGACTGGCCTTTCCTGAGGCCACCAGAGCGGGTCCCTGAGGTCCCCGTCTTAACTCGAGAAGACCTGCCGCAACTCGAGAAAATCCAGGAGGTTCTCCCCTCCAGGCGAGATGAGGCCCATTTCCGCTGAGGCGTCTCGAGGCTGATCACACCTCACATCTGGAACTTCGAAAGGCTCCTTCACACCCTTGGTGCAAATCAAGAAGTTCCCCGACCTAGCCGTCTCCACTCGAGAGGAATCACGAGGGTCCCGCCCACATCCAGAGGAGCCCCGTTTTCGCCTCGTAGCTCGAGATGAGGGATCCTTTCCCTGCTTCGTCGGGAAAGAGTTCCAGGCGTTCCCGTCGCATCTCAAGAGGAGTCCCTCTGCACTGGTACGGCGAGAGGAACTCCAGGGTCGTGCCACCATTCCAAGAGTCCCCCAGATGTCTCAGTCCATTCCAGAGGAACCTCTTTTCCCTTCACCGGCTCGTCTTTCACGCCGAGGATCGACTCACACCAAGGTGGCACGTGGCACAGCCCTGTGGGAAAGCCTCGTGGGAAAGCCTCGAGGGACAGCCTCGAGGGAAAGCCACAGATCCCTTGATCCACGTGACAGGAAGCGTGACACTACTGCTGCAGCTCGGGAGGAAAGCGCACGTGCATGCCCCGACTCGAGACGACGCCTGACTCCCCTGGGGAGACTCAGAAGCACCCCAAGATCTATGGCAACACTGGAGAGGAATCCTCAGGTTCCGGCCCCGTCTCCACACAAGGTCTTAGGCCCAGGAACGGACGGGAGAGGAATCCCGAGATGGCCCCTAGCAACTCGCACGGGGACTGGCCTTTCCTGAGGCCACCAGAGCGGGTCCCTGAGGTCCCCGTCGTAACTCGAGAAGACCTGCCGCAACTCGAGAAAATCCAGGAGGTTCTCCCCTCCAGGCGAGATGAGGCCCATTTCCGCTGAGGCGTCTCGAGGCTGATCACACCTCACCTCTGGAACTTCGAAAGGGTCCTTCACACCCTTGGTGCAAATCAAGAAGTTCCCCGACCTAGCCGTCTCCACTCGAGAGGAATCACGATGGTCCCGCCCACATCCAGAGGAGCCCCGTTTCCGCCTCGTAGCTCGAGATGAGGGATCCTTTCCCTGCTTCGTTGGGAAAGAGTTCCCGGCGTTCCCGTCGCATCTCAAGAGAAGGCCCTCTGCACAGGTACGGCGAGAGGAACTCCAGGGTCGTGCCACCATTCCAAGAGTCCCCCAGATGTCTCAGTCCATTCCAGAGGAACCTCTTTTCCCTTCACCGGCTCGTCTTTCACGCCGAGGATCGACTCACACCAAGGTGGCACGTGGCACAGCCCTGTGGGAAAGCCTCGTGGGAAAGCCTCCAGGGACAGCCTCGAGGGAAAGCCACAGATCCCTTGATCCACGTGACAGGAAGCGTGACACTACTGCTGCAGCTCGGGAGGAAAGCGCACGTGCATGCCCCCACTCGAGACGAGGCCTGACTCCCCTGGGGAGACTCAGAAGCACCCCAAGATCCATGGCAACACTGGAGAGGAATCCTCAGGTTCCGGCCCCGACTCCACACAAGGACTGAGGCCCCGGCATGGACGGGAGAGGAATCCCGAGAGGTCCCCTAGCAACTCGCATGGGGACTGGCCTTTCCTGAGGCCACCAGAGCGGGTCCCTGAGGTCCCCGTCGTAACTCGAGAAGACCTGCCGCAACTCGAGAAAATCCAGGAGGTTCTCCCCTCCAGGCGAGATGAGGCCCATTTCCGCTGAGGCGTCTCGAGGCTGATCACACCTCACATCTGGAACTTCGAAAGGCTCCTTCACACCCTTGGTGCAAATCAAGAAGTTCCCCGACCTAGCCGTCTCCACTCGAGAGGAATCACGAGGGTCCCGCTCACATCCAGAGGAGCCCCGTTTTCGCCTCGTAGCTCGAGATGAGGGATCCTTTCCCTGCTTCGTCGGGAAAGAGTTCCCGGCGTTCCCGTCGCATCTCAAGTGGAGTCCCTCTGCACAGGTACGGCGAGAGGAACTCCAGGGTCGTGCCACCATTCCAAGAGTCCCCCAGATGTCTCAGTCCATTCCAGAGGAACCTCTTTTCCCTTCACCGGCTCGTCTTTCACGCCGAGGATCGACTCACACCAAGGTGGCACGTGGCACAGCCCTGTGGGAAAGCCTCGTGGGAAAGCCTCCAGGGACAGCCTCGAGGGAAAGCCACAGATCCCTTGATCCACGTGACAGGAAGCGTGACACTACTGCTGCAGCTCGGGAGGAAAGCGCACGTGCATGCCCCCACTCGAGACGAGGCCTGACTCCCCTGGGGAGACTCAGAAGCACCCCAAGATCCATGGCAACACTGGAGAGGAATCCTCAGGTTCCGGCCCCGACTCCACACAAGGACTGAGGCCCCGGCATGGACGGGAGAGGAAACCCGAGAGGTCCCCTAGCAACACGCATGGGGACTGGCCTTTCCGGAGGCCACCAGAGCGGGTCCCTGTGGTCCCCGTCGTAACTCGAGAAGACCTGCCGCAAGTCGAGAAAATCCAGGAGGTTCTCCCCTCCAGGCGAGATGAGGCCCATTTCCGCTGAGGCGTCTCGAGGCTGATCACACCTCACCTCTGGAACTTCGAAACGGTCCGTCACACCCTTGGTGCAAATCAAGAAGTTCCCCGACCTAGCCGTCTCCACTCGAGAGGAATCACGAGGGTCCCGCCCACATCCAGAGGAGCCCCGTTTCCGCCTCGTAGCTCGAGATGAGGGATCCTTTCCCTGCTTCGTCGGGAAAGAGTTCCCGGCGTTCCCGTCGCATCTCAAGAGGAGGCCCTCTGCACAGGTACGGCGAGAGGAACTCCAGGGTCGTGCCACCATTCCAAGAGTCCCCCAGATGTCTCAGTCCATTCCAGAGGAACCTCTTTTCCCTTCACCGGCTCGTCTTTCACGCCGAGGATCGACTCACACCAAGGTGGCACGTGGCACAGCCCTGTGGGAAAGCCTCGTGGGAAAGCCTCCAGGGACAGCCTCGAGGGAAAGCCACAGATCCCTTGATCCACGTGACAGGAAGCGTGACACTACTGCTGCAGCTCGGGAGGAAAGCGCACGTGCATGCCCCCACTCGAGACGAGGCCTGACTCCCCTGGGGAGACTCAGAAGCACCCCAAGATCCATGGCAACACTGGAGAGGAATCCTCAGGTTCCGGCCCCGACTCCACACAAGGACTGAGGCCCCGGCATGGACGGGAGAGGAATCCCGAGAGGTCCCCTAGCAACTCGCATGGGGACTGGCCTTTCCTGAGGCCACCAGAGCGGGTCCCTGAGGTCCCCGTCTTAACTCGAGAAGACCTGCCGCAACTCGAGAAAATCCAGGAGGTTCTCCCCTCCAGGCGAGATGAGGCCATTTCCGCTGAGGCGTCTCGAGGCTGATCACACCTCACATCTGGAACTTCGAAAGGCTCCTTCACACCCTTGGTGCAAATCAAGAAGTTCCCCGACCTAGCCGTCTCCACTCGAGAGGAATCACGAGGGTCCCGCCCACATCCAGAGGAGCCCCGTTTTCGCCTCGTAGCTCGAGATGAGGGATCCTTTCCCAGCTTCGTCGGGAAAGAGTTCCCGGCGTTCCCGTCGCATCTCAAGAGGAGTCCCTCTGCACAGGTACGGCGAGAGGAACTCCAGGGTCGTGCCACCATTCCAAGAGTCCCCCAGATGTCTCAGTCCATTCCAGAGGAACCTCTTTTCCCTTCACCGGCTCGTCTTTCACGCCGAGGATCGACTCACACCAAGGTGGCACGTGGCACAGCCCTGTGGGAAAGCCTCGTGGGAAAGCCTCGAGGGACAGCCTCGAGGGAAAGCCACAGATCCCTTGATCCACGTGACAGGAAGCGTGACACTACTGCTGCAGCTCGGGAGGAAAGCGCACGTGCATGCCCCCACTCGAGACGAGGCCTGACTCCCCTGGGGAGACTCAGAAGCACCCCAAGATCCATGGCAACACTGGAGAGGAATCCTCAGGTTCCGGCCCCGACTCCACACAAGGACTGAGGCCCCGGCATGGACGGGAGAGGAAACCCGAGAGGTCCCCTAGCAACACGCATGGGGACTGGCCTTTCCTGAGGCCACCAGAGCGGGTCCCTGTGGTCCCCGTCGTAACTCGAGAAGACCTGCCGCAAGTCGAGAAAATCCAGGAGGTTCTCCCCTCCAGGCGAGATGAGGCCCATTTCCGCTGAGGCGTCTCGAGGCTGATCACACCTCACCTCTGGAACTTCGAAACGGTCCGTCACACCCTTGGTGCAAATCAAGAAGTTCCCCGACCTAGCCGTCTCCACTCGAGAGGAATCACGAGGGTCCCGCCCACATCCAGAGGAGCCCCGTTTCCGCCTCGTAGCTCGAGATGAGGGATCCTTTCCCTGCTTCGTCGGGAAAGAGTTCCCGGCGTTCCCGTCGCATCTCAAGAGGAGGCCCTCTCAACAGGAACGGCGAGAGGAACTCCAGGGTCGTGCCACCATTCCAAGAGTCCCCCAGATGTCGCAGTCCATTCCAGAGGAACCTCTTTTCCCTTCACCGGCTCGTCTTTCACGCCGAGGATCGACTCACACCAAGGTGGCACGTGGCACAGCCCTGTGGGAAAGCCTCGTGGGAAAGCCTCGAGGGACAGCCTCGAGGGAAAGCCACAGATCCCTTGATCCACGTGACAGGAAGCGTGACACTACTGCTGCAGCTCGGGAGGAAAGCGCACGTGCATGCCCCGACTCGAGACGACGCCTGACTCCCCTGGGGAGACTCAGAAGCACCCCAAGATCCATGGCAACACTGGAGAGGAATCCTCAGGTTCCGGCCCCGTCTCCACACAAGGTCTTAGGCCCAGGAACGGACGGGAGAGGAATCCCGAGATGGCCCCTAGCAACTCGCATGGGGACTGGCCTTTCCTGAGGCCACCAGAGCGTGTCCCTGAGGTCCCCGTCGTAACTCGAGAAGACCTGCCGCAACTCGAGAAAATCCAGGAGGTTCTCCCCTCCAGGTGAGATGAGGCCCATTTCCGCTGAGGCGTCTCGAGGCTGATCACACCTCACCTCTGGAACTTCGAAAGGGTCCTTCACACCCTTGGTGCAAATCAAGAAGTTCCCCGACCTAGCCGTCTCCACTCGAGAGGAATCACGATGGTCCCGCCCACATCCAGAGGAGCCCCGTTTCCGCCTCGTAGCTCGAGATGAGGGATCCTTTCCCTGCTTCGTCGGGAAAGAGTTCCCGGCGTTCCCGTCGCATCTCAAGAGAAGGCCCTCTGCACAGGTACGGCGAGAGGAACTCCAGGGTCGTGCCACCATTCCAAGAGTCCCCCAGATGTCTCAGTCCATTCCAGAGGAACCTCTTTTCCCTTCACCGGCTCGTCTTTCACGCCGAGGATCGACTCACACCAAGGTGGCACGTGGCACAGCCCTGTGGGAAAGCCTCGTGGGAAAGCCTCCAGGGACAGCCTCGAGGGAAAGCCACAGATCCCTTGATCCACGTGACAGGAAGCGTGACACTACTGCTGCAGCTCGGGAGGAAAGCGCACGTGCATGCCCCCACTCGAGACGAGGCCTGACTCCCCTGGGGAGACTCAGAAGCACCCCAAGATCCATGGCAACACTGGAGAGGAATCCTCAGGTTCCGGCCCCGACTCCACACAAGGACTGAGGCCCCGGCATGGACGGGAGAGGAATCCCGAGAGGTCCCCTAGCAACTCGCATGGGGACTGGCCTTTCCTGAGGCCACCAGAGCGGGTCCCTGAGGTCCCCGTCTTAACTCGAGAAGACCTGCCGCAACTCGAGAAAATCCAGGAGGTTCTCCCCTCCAGGCGAGATGAGGCCCATTTCCGCTGAGGCGTCTCGAGGCTGATCACACCTCACATCTGGAACTTCGAAAGGCTCCTTCACACCCTTGGTGCAAATCAAGAAGTTCCCTGACCTAGCCGTCTCCACTCGAGAGGAATCACGAGGGTCCCGCCCACATCCAGAGGAGCCCCGTTTTCGCCTCGTAGCTCGAGATGAGGGATCCTTTCCCTGCTTCGTCGGGAAAGAGTTCCCGGCGTTCCCGTCGCATCTCAAGAGGAGTCCCTCTGCACTGGTACGGCGAGAGGAACTCCAGGGTCGTGCCACCATTCCAAGAGTCCCCCAGATGTCTCAGTCCATTCCAGAGGAACCTCTTTTCCCTTCACCGGCTCGTCTTTCACGCCGAGGATCGACTCACACCAAGGTGGCACGTGGCACAGCCCTGTGGGAAAGCCTCGTGGGAAAGCCTCGAGGGACAGCCTCGAGGGAAAGCCACAGATCCCTTGATCCACGTGACAGGAAGCGTGACACTACTGCTGCAGCTCGGGAGGAAAGCGCACGTGCATGCCCCGACTCGAGACGACGCCTGACTCCCCTGGGGAGACTCAGAAGCACCCCAAGATCCATGGCAACACTGGAGAGGAATCCTCAGGTTCCGGCCCCGTCTCCACACAAGGTCTTAGGCCCAGGAACGGACGGGAGAGGAATCCCGAGATGGCCCCTAGCAACTCGCACGGGGACTGGCCTTTCCTGAGGCCACCAGAGCGGGTCCCTGAGGTCCCCGTCGTAACTCGAGAAGACCTGCCGCAACTCGAGAAAATCCAGGAGGTTCTCCCCTCCAGGCGAGATGAGGCCCATTTCCGCTGAGGCGTCTCGAGGCTGATCACACCTCACCTCTGGAACTTCGAAAGGGTCCTTCACACCCTTGGTGCAAATCAAGAAGTTCCCCGACCTAGCCGTCTCCACTCGAGAGGAATCACGATGGTCCCGCCCACATCCAGAGGAGCCCCGTTTCCGCCTCGTAGCTCGAGATGAGGGATCCTTTCCCTGCTTCGTTGGGAAAGAGTTCCCGGCGTTCCCGTCGCATCTCAAGAGAAGGCCCTCTGCACAGGTACGGCGAGAGGAACTCCAGGGTCGTGCCACCATTCCAAGAGTCCCCCAGATGTCTCAGTCCATTCCAGAGGAACCTCTTTTCCCTTCACCGGCTCGTCTTTCACGCCGAGGATCGACTCACACCAAGGTGGCACGTGGCACAGCCCTGTGGGAAAGCCTCGTGGGAAAGCCTCCAGGGACAGCCTCGAGGGAAAGCCACAGATCCCTTGATCCACGTGACAGGAAGCGTGACACTACTGCTGCAGCTCGGGAGGAAAGCGCACGTGCATGCCCCCACTCGAGACGAGGCCTGACTCCCCTGAGGAGACTCAGAAGCACCCCAAGATCCATGGCAACACTGGAGAGGAATCCTCAGGTTCCGGCCCCGACTCCACACAAGGACTGAGGCCCCGGCATGGACGGGAGAGGAAACCCGAGAGGTCCCCTAGCAACACGCATGGGGACTGGCCTTTCCTGAGGCCACCAGAGCGGGTCCCTGTGGTCCCCGTCGTAACTCGAGAAGACCTGCCGCAAGTCGAGAAAATCCAGGAGGTTCTCCCCTCCAGGCGAGATGAGGCCCATTTCCGCTGAGGCGTCTCGAGGCTGATCACACCTCACCTCTGGAACTTCGAAACGGTCCGTCACACCCTTGGTGCAAATCAAGAAGTTCCCCGACCTAGCCGTCTCCACTCGAGAGGAATCACGAGGGTCCCGCCCACATCCAGAGGAGCCCCGTTTCCGCCTCGTAGCTCGAGATGAGGGATCCTTTCCCTGCTTCGTCGGGAAAGAGTTCCCGGCGTTCCCGTCGCATCTCAAGAGGAGGCCCTCTCAACAGGAACGGCGAGAGGAACTCCAGGGTCGTGCCACCATTCCAAGAGTCCCCCAGATGTCGCAGTCCATTCCAGAGGAACATCTTTTCCCTTCACCGGCTCGTCTTTCACGCCGAGGATCGACTCACACCAAGGTGGCACGTGGCACAGCCCTGTGGGAAAGTCTCGTGGGAAAGCCTCGAGGCAAAGCCGCAGATCCCTTGATCCACGTGACAGGAAGCGTGACACTACTGCTGCAGCTCGGGAGGAAAGTGCACGTGCATGCCCCCACTTGAAACGAGGCCTGACTCCCCTAGGGAGACTCAGAAGCACCCCAAGATCCATGGGAACACTGGAGAGGAATCCTCAGGTTCCGGCCCCGACTCCACACAAGGACTGAGGCCCCGGCATGGACGGGAGAGGAATCCCGAGAGGTCCCCTAGCAACTCGCATGGGGACTGGCCTTTCCTGAGGCCACCAGAGCGGGTCCCTGAGGTCCCCGTCGTAACTCGAGAAGACATGTCACAACTGGAGAAAATCCAGGAGGTTCCCCCTCCAGGCGAGATGAGGCCCATTTCCGCTGAGGCGTCTCGAGGCTGATCACCCCTCACCTCTAGAACTTCGAAAGGGTCTTTCACACCCTTGGTGCAAATCAAGAAGTTCCCCGACATACCCGTCTCCACTCGAGAGGAAACAAGAGGGTCCCGCCCACATCCAGAGGAGCCCCGTTTCCGCCTCGTAGCTGGAGATGAGGGATCCTATCCCTGCTTCGTCGGGAAAGAGTTCCCGGCCTTCCCTTCGCATCTCAAGAGGAGGCCCTCTCAACAGGAACGGCGAGAGGAACTCCAGGGTCATGCCACCATGCCAAGAGTCCCCCAGATGTCTCAGTCCATTCCAGAGGAACCTCATTTCCATTCACCGGCTCGTCATTCACGCCGAGGATCGACTCACACCAAGGTGGCACGTGGCACATCCCTGTGGGAAACCCTCGTGGGATAGCCTCGAGCGAAAGCCTGGAGGGAAACCACAGATCCCTTGATCCACGTGACAGGAAGCGTGACACTACTGCTGCAGCTCGGGAGGAAAGCGCACGTTCATGCCCCCACTCGAGACGAGGCCTGACTCCCCTGGGGAGACTCAGAAGCACCCCAAGATCCATGGCAACACTGGAGAGGAATCCTCAGGTTCCGGCCCTGACTCCACACAAGGTCTTAGGCCCAGGCATGGACGGGAGAGGAATCCCGAGATGGCCGCTAGCAACTCGCATGGGGACTGGCCTTTCCTGAGGCCACCAGAGCGGGTCCCTGAGGTCCCCGTCTTAACTCGAGAAGACATGCCACAACTGGAGAAAATCCAGGAGGTTCCCCCGCCAGGCGAGATAAGGCCCATTTCCGCTGAGGCGTCTCGAGGCTGATCACCCCTCACCTCTAGAACTTCGAAAGGGTCCTTCACACCCTTGGTGCAAATCAAGAAGTTCCCCGACATACCCGTCTCCACTCGAGAGGAAACACGAGGGTCCCGCCCACATCCAGAGGAGCCCCGTTTCCGCCTCGTAGCTCGAGATGAGGGATCCTTTCCCTGCTTCGTCGCGAAAGAGTTCCCGGCGTTCCCGTCGCATCTCAAGAGGAGGCCCTCTCAACAGGAAAGGCGAGAGGAACTCCAGGGTCGTGCCACCATTCCAAGAGTCCCCAGATGTCTCAGTCCATTCCAGAGGAAACTCTTTTCCCTTCACCGGCTCGTCTTTCACGCCGAGGATCGAATCACACCAAGGTGGCACGTGGTACAGCCCTGGGGGAAAGCCTCGTGGGAAAGCCTCGAGGCAAAGCCGCAGATCCCTTGATCCACGTGACAGGAAGCGTGACACTACTGCTGCAGATCGGGAGGAAAGCGCACGAGCATGCCCCTCCTCGAGAAGAGGCCTGACTCCCCTGGGGAGACTCAGAAGCACCCCAAGATCCATGGCAACACTGGAGAGGAATCCTCAGGTTCCGGCCCTGACTCCACACAAGGTCTTAGGCCCCGGCATGGACGGGAGAGGAATCCCGAGATGGCCCCTAGCAACTCGCATGGGGACTGGCCTTTCCTGAGGCCACCAGAGCGGGTCCCTGAGGTCCACAACGTAACTCGTGAAGACCTGCCGCAACTCGAGAAAATCCAGGAGGTTCTCCCTTCCAGGCGAGATGAGGCCCATTTCCGCTGAGGCATCTCGAGTCTGATCACACCTCACCTCTGGAACTTCAAAAGGGTACTTCACACCCTTGGTGCAAATCAAGAAGTTCCCCGACTTACCCGTCTCCACTCGAGAGGTAACACGAGGGTCCCGCCCACATCCAGAGGAGCCCCGTTTCCGCCTCGTAGCTCGAGATGAGGGATCCTTTCCCTGCTTCGTCGGGAAAGAGTTCCCGGCGTTCCCGTCACATCTCAAGAGGAGGCCCTCTCAACAGGAACGGCGAGAGGAACTCCAGGGTCGTGCCACCATTCCAAGAGTCCCCCAGATGTCTCAGTCCATTCCAGAGGAACCTCTTTTCCCTTCACCGGCTCGTCTTTCACGCCGAGGATCGACTCACACCAAGGTGGCACGTGGCACAGCCCTGTGGGAAAGCCTCGTGGGAAAGCCTCGAGGGACAGCCTCGACGGAAAGCCACAGATCCCTTGATCCACGTGACAGGAAGCGTGACACTACTGCTGCAGCTCGGGAGGAAAGCACACGTGCATGCCCCCACTCGAGACGAGGCCTGACTCCCCTGGGGAGACTCAGAAGCACCCCAAGATCCATGGCAACACTGGAGAGGAATCCTCAGGTTCCGGCCCCGACTCCACACAAGGACTGAGGCCCCGGCATGGACGGGAGAGGAATCCCGAGAGGTCCCCTAGCAACACGCATGGGGACTGGCCTTTCCTGAGGCCACCAGAGCGGGTCCCTGTGGTCCCGTCGTAACTCGAGAAGACCTGCCTCAACTCGAGAAAATCCCGGAGGTTCTCCCCTCCAGGCGAGATGAGGCCCATTTCCGCTGAGGCGTCTCGAGGCTGATCACACCTCACCTCTGGAACTTCGAAACGGTCCGTCACACCCTTGGTGCAAATCAAGAAGTTCCCCGACCTAGCCGTCTCCACTCGAGAGGAATCACGAGGGTCCCGCCCACATCCAGAGGAGCCCCGTTTCCGCCTCGTAGCTCGAGATGAGGGATCCTTTCCCTGCTTCGTCGGGAAAGAGTTCCCGGCGTTCCCGTCGCATCTCAAGAGGAGGCCCTCTCAACAGGAACGGCGAGAGGAACTCCAGGGTCGTGCCACCATTCCAAGAGTCCCCCAGATGTCTCAGTCCATTCCAGAGGAACCTCTTTTCCCTTCACCGGCTCGTCTTTCACGCCGAGGATCGACTCACACCAAGGTGGCACGTGGCACAGCCCTGTGGGAAAGCCTCGTGGGAAAGCCTCAAGGGACAGCCTCGAGGGAAAGCCACAGGTCCCTTGATCCACGTGACAGGAAGCGTGACACTACTGCTGCAGCTCGGGAGGAAAGCGCACGTGCATGCCCCCACTCGAGACGACGCCTGACTCCCCTGGGGAGACTCAGAAGCACCCCAAGATCCATGGCAACACTGGAGAGGATCCTCAGGTTCCGGCCCCGACTCCACACAAGGACTGAGGCCCCGGCATGGACGGGAGAGGAATCCCGAGAGGTCCCCTAGCAACTCGCATGGGGACTGGCCTTTCCTGAGGCCACCAGAGCGGGTCCCTGAGGTCCCCGTCGTAACTCGAGAAGACCTGCCGCAACTCGAGAAAATCCAGGAGGTTCTCCCCTCCAGGCGAGATGAGGCCCATTTCCGCTGAGGCGTCTCGAGGCTGATCACACCTCACATCTGGAACTTCGAAAGGCTCCTTCACACCCTTGGTGCAAATCAAGAAGTTCCCCGACCTAGCCGTCTCCACTCGAGAGGAATCACGAGGGTCCCGCCCACATCCAGAGGAGCCCCGTTTCCGCCTCGTAGCTCGAGATGAGGGATCCTTTCCCTGCTTCGTCGGGAAAGAGTTCCCGGCGTTCCCGTCGCATCTCAAGAGGAGGCCCTCTCAACAGGAACGGCGAGAGGAACTCCAGGGTCGTGCCACCATTCCAAGAGTCCCCCAGATGTCGCAGTCCATTCCAGAGGAACCTCTTTTCCCTTCACCGGCTCGTCTTTCACGCCGAGGATTGACTCACACCAAGCTGGCACGTGGCACAGCCCTGTGGGAAAGCCTCGTGGGAAAGCCTCGAGGGACAGCCTCGAGGGAAAGCCACAGATCCCTTGATCCACGTGACAGGAAGCGTGACACTACTGCTGCAGCTCGGGAGGAAAGTGCACGTGCATGCCCCCACTCGAGTCGAGGCCTGACTCCCCTGGGGAGACTCAGAAGCACCCCAAGATCCATGGCAACACTGGAGAGGAATCCTCAGGTTCCGGCCCCGTCTCCACACAAGGTCTTAGGCCCAGGAACGGACGGGAGAGGAATCCGAGATGGCCCCTAGCAACTCGCACGGGGACTGGCCTTTCCTGAGGCCACCAGAGCGGGTCCCTGAGGTCCCCGTCGTAACTCGAGAAGACCTGCCGCAACTCGAGAAAATCCAGGAGGTTCTCCCCTCCAGGCGAGATGAGGCCCATTTCCGCTGAGGCGTCTCGAGGCTGATCACACCTCACCTCTGGAACTTCGAAAGGCTCCTTCACACCCTTGGTGCAAATCAAGAAGTTCCCCGACCTAGCCGTCTCCACTCGAGAGGAATCACGATGGTCCCGCCCACATCCAGAGGAGCCCCGTTTCCGCCTCGTAGCTCGAGATGAGGGATCCTTTCCCTGCTTCGTCGGGAAAGAGTTCCCGGCGTTCCCGTCGCATCTCAAGAGGAGGCCCTCTGCACAGGTACGGCGAGAGGAACTCCAGGGTCGTGCCACCATTCCAAGAGTCCCCCAGATGTCTCAGTCCATTCCAGAGGAACCTCTTTTCCCTTCACCGGCTCGTCTTTCACGCCGAGGATCGACTCACACCAAGGTGGCACGTGGCACAGCCCTGTGGGAAAGCCTCGTGGGAAAGCCTCGAGGGACAGCCTCGACGGAAAGCCACAGATCCCTTGATCCACGTGACAGGAAGCGTGACACTACTGCTGCAGCTCGGGAGGAAAGCGCACGTGCATGCCCCCACTCGAGACGAGGCCTGACTCCCCTGGGGAGACTCAGAAGCACCCCAAGATCCATGGCAACACTGGAGAGGAATCCTCAGGTTCCGGCCCCGACTCCACACAAGGACTGAGGCCCCGGCATGGACGGGAGAGGAATCCCGAGAGGTCCCCTAGCAACACGCATGGGGACTGGCCTTTCCTGAGGCCACCAGAGCGGGTCCCTGTGGTCCCGTCGTAACTCGAGAAGACCTGCCTCAACTCGAGAAAATCCCGGAGGTTCTCCCCTCCAGGCGAGATGAGGCCCATTTCCGCTGAGGCGTCTCGAGGCTGATCACACCTCACCTCTGGAACTTCGAAACGGTCCGTCACACCCTTGGTGCAAATCAAGAAGTTCCCCGACCTAGCCGTCTCCACTCGAGAGGAATCACGAGGGTCCCGCCCACATCCAGAGGAGCCCCGTTTCCGCCTCGTAGCTCGAGATGAGGGATCCTTTCCCTGCTTCGTCGGGAAAGAGTTCCCGGCGTTCCCGTCGCATCTCAAGAGGAGGCCCTCTCAACAGGAACGGCGAGAGGAACTCCAGGGTCGTGCCACCATTCCAAGAGTCCCCCAGATGTCTCAGTCCATTCCAGAGGAACCTCTTTTCCCTTCACCGGCTCGTCTTTCACGCCGAGGATCGACTCACACCAAGGTGGCACGTGGCACAGCCCTGTGGGAAAGCCTCGTGGGAAAGCCTCGAGGGACAGCCTCGAGGGAAAGCCACAGGTCCCTTGATCCACGTGACAGGAAGCGTGACACTACTGCTGCAGCTCGGGAGGAAAGCGCACGTGCATGCCCCCACTCGAGACGGACGCCTGACTCCCCTGGGGAGACTCAGAAGCACCCCAAGATCCATGGCAACACTGGAGAGGAATCCTCAGGTTCCGGCCCCGACTCCACACAAGGACTGAGGCCCCGGCATGGACGGGAGAGGAATCCCGAGAGGTCCCCTAGCAACTCGCATGGGACTGGCCTTTCCTGAGGCCACCAAGAGCGGGTCCCTGAGGTCCCGTCGTAACTCGAGAAGACCTGCCGCAACTCGAGAAAATCCAGGAGGTTCTCCCCTCCAGGCGAGATGAGGCCCATTTCCGCTGAGGCGTCTCGAGGCTGATCACACCTCACATCTGGAACTTCGAAAGGCTCCTTCACACCCTTGGTGCAAATCAAGAAGTTCCCCGACCTAGCCGTCTCCACTCGAGAGGAATCACGAGGGTCCCCGCCCACATCCAGAGGAGCCCCGTTTCCGCCTCGTAGCTCGAGATGAGGGATCCTTTCCCTGCTTCGTCGGGAAAGAGTTCCCGGCGTTCCCGTCGCATCTCAAGAGGAGGCCCTCTCAACAGGAACGGCGATGAGGAACTCCAGGGTCGTGCCACCATTCCAAGAGTCCCCCAGATGTCGCAGTCCATTCCAGAGGAACCTCTTTTCCCTTCACCGGCTCGTCTTTCACGCCGAGGATTGACTCACACCAAGCTGGCACGTGGCACAGCCCTGTGGGAAAGCCTCGTGGGAAAGCCTCGAGGGACAGCCTCGAGGGAAAGCCACAGATCCTTGATCAACGTGACAGGAAGCGTGACACTACTGCTGCAGCTCGGGAGGAAAGCGCACGTGCATGCCCCCACTCGAGTCGAGGCCTGACTCCCCTGGGGAGGACTCAGAAGCACCCCAAGATCCATGGCAACACTGGAGAGGAATCCTCAGGTTCCGGCCCCGTCTCCACACAAGGTCTTAGGGCCCAGGAACGGACGGGAGAGGAATCCGAGATGGCCCCTAGCAACTCGCACGGGGACTGCCTTTCCTGAGGCCACCAGAGCGGGTCCCTGAGGGCCCCGTCGTAACTCGAGAAGGACCTGCCGCAAGTCGAGAAAATCCAGGAGGTTCTCCCCTCCAGGCGAGATGAGGCCCATTTCCGCTGAGGC
>NW_026292377.1:0-19866 GCF_023091745.1 Budorcas taxicolor
CCACTTAACCCCTTAGAAGTCCCACTACTCAACACCTCTGTCCTTCTAGCCTCAGGAGTCTCCATTACCTGAGCCCACCACAGCCTCATAGAAGGGAACCGTAACCACATGCTACAAGCCTTATTCATCACCATTACGTTAGGCGTATACTTTACACTTCTACAAGCATCAGAATACTATGAAGCTCCCTTTACAATCTCAGACGGAGTTTACGGCTCAACTTTCTTCGTAGCTACAGGATTCCACGGCCTCCATGTCATTATTGGATCTACTTTCTTAATTGTCTGCTTCCTCCGCCAACTAAAATTTCACTTTACCTCCAATCACCATTTCGGCTTCGAAGCCGCTGCCTGATATTGACACTTCGTAGACGTAGTATGACTTTTCCTCTATGTTTCCATCTACTGATGAGGCTCATGTTCTTTTAGTATTAATTAGTACAACTGACTTCCAATCAGTTAGCTTCGGCCTAACCCGAAAAAGAACAATAAACCTTATAATTACCCTCCTAACTAACTTTACACTAGCTACATTGCTCGTGACCATCGCATTCTGACTCCCCCAACTAAACGTATACTCAGAAAAAACAAGCCCATACGAATGTGGATTCGACCCCATAGGATCTGCTCGCCTTCCTTTCTCCATAAAATTCTTTCTAGTAGCTATCACATTCCTCCTCTTCGATCTAGAAATTGCACTACTTCTACCACTACCATGGGCCTCACAAACAACTAACCTTAACACAATGCTTACTATATCCCTTCTCCTAATTTTCCTACTAGCCACAAGCCTAGCCTATGAATGAACCCAAAAAGGATTAGAATGGACCGAATATGGTACTTAGTTTAAACCAAAATAAATGATTTCGACTCATTAGATTATGATCAAACTCATAAGTACCAAATGTCCCTCGTATACATAAATATTATAATAGCATTCATAGTATCTCTCACGGGATTACTAATGTATCGATCTCACCTAATATCCTCCCTCCTATGCCTGGAAGGAATAATATTGTCCTTATTCGTTATAGCTACCCTAATAATCCTAAACTCACACTTCACTTTAGCCAGTATAATACCCATTATTCTACTAGTTTTCGCAGCCTGCGAAGCAGCACTAGGCCTATCCTTGCTAGTAATGGTATCAAACACATACGGCACCGACTACGTACAAAACCTTAATCTGCTACAATGCTAAAATACATTATTTCCACAATAATACTTATACCCCTAACCTGGCTATCAAAAAATAACATAATCTGAATTAACTCCACACTCCACAGCTTACTAATTAGCCTTACAAGCCTACTCCTTATAAACCAATTTGGCGATAACAGCCTCAACTTCTCATTAACTTTCTTCTCCGACTCCTTATCTACACCACTACTTATTCTAACCATATGACTCCTCCCCTTAATACTTATAGCTAGCCAGCATCACCTATCAAAAGAAAACCCAGCCCGAAAAAAATTCTTCATCTCAATACTAATCCTATTACAACTATTTCTAATTATGACATTCTCTGCTACAGAACTAATTCTCTTTTATATTATATTTGAAGCAACACTAGTTCCCACACTCATTATTATTACCCGATGAGGGAACCAAACAGAACGCCTAAATGCCGGTCTCTACTTCTTGTTTTATACACTAGCAGGATCCCTACCCTTACTAGTTGCACTAATCTATATTCTCAAAACACAATAGGATCCCTAAACTTCCTAATTCTACAATACTGAGTACAACCAATACCCAGCTCCTGATCCAACACCTTCATGTGACTAGCATGCATAATAGCCTTTATAGTAAAAATACCACTATACGGACTTCATCTCTGACTACCCAAAGCCCACGTAGAAGCCCCAATTGCAGGCTCCATAGTTCTTGCAGCAATCCTACTAAAACTAGGAGGATACGGCATGTTACGAATTACGCTTCTCCTAGATCCAATCACCGACTTTATAGCATACCCATTCATCATGCTATCACTATGAGGCATAATCATAACCAGCTCAATTTGCCTTCGTCAAACGGACCTGAAATCACTCATCGCGTACTCCTCTATTAGCCACATGGCACTTGTCATCGTTGCAATCCTAATCCAAACACCCTGAAGCTACATAGGAGCCACCGCCCTGATAATTGCCCACGGCCTTACATCCTCTATACTTTTCTGCCTAGCAAATTCTAACTACGAACGAATTCACAGCCGTACAATAATCTTAGCCCGCGGCCTACAAACACTTCTTCCACTAATAGCCACCTGATGACTCCTAGCAAGTCTAACCAACCTGGCTCTACCCCCAACAATCAACCTAATCGGAGAACTATTTGTAGTAATATCGACTTTTTCATGATCTAATATCACAATTATTCTAATAGGACTTAACATAGTAATCACTACTCTCTACACCCTCTATATACTAATCACAACACAACGGGGCAAATACACTCATCATATCAATAACATTTCACCTTCCTTCACACGAGAAAATGCACTCATATCACTACACATACTACCACTACTGCTTCTATCCCTAAACCCAAAAATTATCCTAGGACCCCTATACTGTAAATATAGTTTAAAAAAACATTAGATTGTGAATCTAACAATAGAAGCCTATCACCTTCTTATTTACCGAAAAAGTATGCAAGAACTGCTAATTCTATGCTCCCATGCCTGACAACATGGCTTTTTCAAACTTTTAAAGGATAGCAGTTATCCATTGGTCTTAGGAACCAAAAAATTGGTGCAACTCCAAATAAAAGTAATAAACCTGTTCCCATCCCTCACACTAACTACCCTAATCCTACTAACCGTACCCATCATGACAACTAGTCTTAGCACCCACAAATTCACCAATTACCCACTTTACGTAAAAACAACCATTTCATACGCCTTTATCACTAGTATAATTCCCACTATAATATTTATTCATACAGGACAAGAAATAATTATTTCAAACTGACACTGACTAACCATCCAAACCCTCAAACTATCTCTCAGCTTCAAAATAGATTACTTCTCGACAATATTTATCCCAGTATCACTATTCGTCACATGATCCATCATAGAATTCTCAATATGATACATACATTCCGACCCCAACATCAACCAATTTTTTAAGTACTTACTCTTATTTCTTATCACAATACTCATCCTCGTCACTGCAAATAACATCTTTCAACTATTCATTGGCTGAGAAGGAGTCGGAATTATATCATTTCTACTAATTGGATGGTGATACGGACGAGCAGACGCAAACACAGCAGCTCTACAAGCAATCCTATATAACCGCATTGGCGACATCGGATTTATCCTAGCAATAGCATGATTCCTAATTAACCTCAACACTTGAGACCTTCAACAAATCTTCTTACTAAAACCAGAGAACTCAAATCTACCTCTAATAGGACTAATTCTAGCCGCAACCGGAAAATCCGCACAATTTAGCCTGCACCCATGATTACCCTCCGCAATAGAGGGTCCGACACCTGTCTCAGCATTACTCCACTCAAGTACAATAGTAGTAGCAGGTATTTTCTTACTAATCCGCTTTTATCCATTAACAGAAAACAATAAACTCATCCAATCTACTATACTATGCCTAGGAGCCATTACCACACTATTTACAGCAATATGTGCCCTCACCCAAAATGACATTAAAAAAATCATCGCCTTCTCTACATCCAGCCAACTCGGCCTTATGATAGTAACAATTGGAATTAACCAGCCTCACCTAGCACTTCTTCACATCTGCACCCACGCTTTCTTCAAAGCCATATTATTTCTATGCTCCGGCTCCATCATCCACAATCTAAATAACGAACAAGATATTCGAAAAATAGGAGGCCTATTTAAAGCCATACCATTCACCGCAACAGCCCTTATTATTGGCAGCCTTGCACTAACAGGAATACCTTTCCTCACCGGATTCTACTCCAAAGATCTAATTATTGAATCCGCCAACACGTCATATACCAACGCCTGAGCCCTCTTAATAACACTAATCGCCATCTCCTTCACAGCTATCTACAGTACCCGTATTATTTTCTTCACACTCCTAGGACAACCCCGATTCCCAACCCTTATTTCTATTAATGAAAACAACCCATTCCTAATTAACTCAATTAAACGCTTACTAATCGGAAGTCTTTTCGCAGGATTCATCATTTCTAACAACATCCCCCCAACAACCATTCCCCAAACAACTATACCCTACTACCTAAAAATCACCGCCCTAACAATTACAATCCTAGGCTTTATTCTAGCACTAGAAATTAACAACATAACCCACTACTTAAAGTTCAATTACCCATCAAACATATTCAAATTTTCTAACCTACTAGGATATTATCCCACAGTCATACACCGCTTAACCCCCTATATAAATCTAACAATAAGCCAAAAATCAGCATCCTCCCTTCTAGACCTAACCTGACTAGAAACCATTATACCAAAAACCATCTCACTAACCCAAATAAAAACATCTATCATAATCACAAACCAAAAAGGCTTAATTAAATTATATTTCCTTTCCTTCCTAATTACGATTTTCACTAGCACAATTCTACTTAATTTCCACGAGTAATCTCTATAATCACCACTACACCAATTAATAAAGATCAACCAGTAACAATAACTAATCAAGTACCATAGCTGTACAAAGCAGCAATCCCCATGGCCTCCTCACTAAAAAACCCAGAATCCCCTGTATCATAAATTACCCAATCCCCCATACCATTAAACTTAAACACAATCTCCACCTCCTTATCCTTCAACACATAGTAAATTATAAAAAACTCCATCAACAAACCAGTAATAAACGTTCCTAAAACAACCTTATTAGAAACCCAAACCTCAGGATACTGCTCAGTAGCCATAGCTGTCGTATAACCAAAAACCACCATTATACCCCCTAAATAAACTAAAAAAACCATTAAACCTAAAAAAGAACCACCATAATTTAACACAATACCACACCCAACCCCACCACTCACAATCAATCCCAACCCCCCATAAATAGGCGAAGGTTTTGAAGAAAACCCTACAAAGCCCATCACAAAAATTACACTTAAAATAAATACAATGTACATAATCATTATTCCTGCATGGAATCTAACCATGACTAATGATATGAAAAACCATCGTTGTTATTCAACTACAAGAACACTAATGATCAACATCCGAAAAACTCACCCACTAATAAAAATCGTAAACAACGCACTCATTGACCTCCCAACTCCATCAAACATCTCATCATGATGAAACTTTGGATCCCTCCTAGGCACTTGCTTAGCTCTACAAATCTTAACAGGCCTATTCCTAGCAATACACTACACATCCGATACAACAATAGCATTCTCCTCTGTAACCCACATTTGTCGAGACGTAAACTATGGCTGAATCATCCGATATATGCACGCAAACGGAGCATCAATATTTTTTATCTGCCTATTTATGCATGTAGGACGAGGCCTATATTACGGATCATATACCTTCTTAGAAACATGAAACATCGGAGTAATTCTCCTATTTACAACAATAGCCACAGCATTCATAGGCTATGTCCTACCATGAGGACAGATATCATTCTGAGGAGCAACAGTCATTACCAACCTCCTCTCGGCAATCCCATACATTGGCACCAACCTAGTTGAATGAATCTGAGGGGGATTTTCAGTAGACAAAGCCACCCTCACCCGATTCTTCGCTTTCCACTTCATCCTCCCATTTATCATTGTAGCTCTCACCATAATCCACTTAATTTTCCTCCACGAAACAGGATCCAACAACCCCACAGGAATTCCATCAGACACAGACAAAATTCCATTTCACCCTTATTACACCATCAAGGACATCCTAGGCATCATACTATTAATCCTCATCCTCATATCACTAGTACTATTCACTCCCGACCTACTCGGAGACCCGGATAATTATACTCCAGCAAACCCACTCAGTACACCCTCCCACATTAAGCCAGAATGGTATTTCCTATTTGCATACGCAATCCTACGATCAATCCCCAATAAACTGGGAGGAGTCCTAGCCTTAGTCCTTTCCATCTTGATCTTAACACTCGTACCCTTCCTCCACACATCCAAACAACGAAGCATAATGTTCCGACCAATCAGCCAATGCATATTCTGACTTTTAATAGCAGACCTATTAACACTTACATGAATCGGAGGACAACCGGTTGAACACCCCTACATCACCATCGGACAATTAGCATCCATCATATATTTCCTCATCATCCTGGCAATAATACCACTAGCCAGCACCATCGAAAACAATCTCCTGAAATGAAGACAAGTCTTTGTAGTAAAATTAATACGCTGGTCTTGTAAACCAGAAAAGGAGAACAATTAACCTCCCTAAGACTCAAGGAAGAAGCGATAGCCTCACCATCAACACCCAAAGCTGAAGTTCTACTTAAACTATTCCCTGAACCACTATTAATTGCGTCTATTGATATACCCCCAAAAACACTAAGAACCTCCCCAGTATTAAATCCGCTAAAATTTTTAAACATACGACACAAATCTCCCACTCTATAAGCTTGCACGTGTAACAACATGCTTAATAACTCACCTCAATAGACACATGTACGAGTACTACACACAGACACACCATGTCATTTGCCCAAACATACCCACTAACACTCATACAATGTAAACATGATATGCGTCTAGCACACCACATGATCCATCCTATATGTATGAATATATACACTGAAGTAATATAATAAAAACATACATAAATGCAGTATACTACATGACCTACTTTGTGTGCAGTATGTACATTATAATTAATGTAATAAAGACATACTATGTATATATTACATTACATGATCTACCCCATGCATATAAGCATGTACATCATAATTAATGTAATAAAGATATAATATGTATATAGTACATTAAATGATTTTCCCCTTGCATATAAGCAAGTACAATAAAAATTATCTATAGTACATAGGACATTTCCTGCTTAGATCGTACATAGCGCATAAAGTCAAATCTATCCTCGTCACCATGCGTATCCCGTCCACTAGATCACGAGCTTACCGACCATGCCGCGTGAAACCAGCAACCCGCTTGGCAGGGATTTCTCTTCTCGCTCCGGGCCCATTAATCGTGGGGGTAGCTATTTAATGAACTTTATCAGACATCTGGTTCTTTCTTCAGGGCCATCTCATCTAAAACCGCCCATTCTTTCCTCTTAAATAAGACATCTCGATGGACTAATTACTAATCAGCCCATGCTCACACATAACTGTGCTGTCATACATTTGGTATTTTTTAATTTTCGGGGATGCTTGGACTCAGCTATGGCCGTCAAAGGCCCCGACCCGGAGCATAAATTGTAGCTGGACTTAACTGCATCTTGAGCATCCCCATAATGGTAGGCATGGGCATTTCAGTCAATGGTTACAGGACATACCTATTATATTTCCCCCCCCCCCTCTTAAATATTAACCACCATTTTTAACATACTTCCCCCTAAGTATCAATATAAATTTATCTCACCCCCAATACTCAAATTCACACTCCAAACAAGATAGACATATAGGTGCCTGGGTCTGCTTACATACTACATGGTTAATGTAGCTTAAATTTAAAGCAAGGCACTGAAAATGCCTAGATGAGTATACCAACTCCATAAACACATAGGTTTGGTCCTGGCCTTCCTGTTAACTTTCAATAGACTTACACATGCAAGCATCCGCACCCCGGTGAGTAGCGCCCTCCGAATCAGCAGGACTAAGAGGAGCAGGTATCAAGCACACACCCTGTAGCTCATAACGCCTTGCTTAACCACACCCCCACGGGAAACAGCAGTGACAAAATTTAAGCCATGAACGAAAGTTCGACTAAGCCATATTAACTAGGGTTGGTAAATCTCGTGCCAGCCACCGCGGTCATACGACTAACCCAAGCTAACAGGAACACGGCGTAAAACGTGTTAAAGTACTACACCAAATAGAGTTAAATCCTAATTAAGCTGTAAAAAGCCATAATTATAACAAAAATAAGTGACGAAAGTAACTCTACGACAACTGACACACTATAGCTAAGACCCAAACTGGGATTAGATACCCCACTATGCTTAGCCCTAAACATAAATAATTGCAAAAACAAGATTATTCGCCAGAGTACTACCGGCAACGGCCCAAAACTCAAAGGACTTGGCGGTGCTTTACACCCTTCTAGAGGAGCCTGTTCTATAATCGATAAACCCCGATAAACCTCACCAATCCTTGCTAATACAGTCTGTATACCGCCATCTTCAGCAAACCCTGAAAAGGAACAAAAGTAAGCTCAATCATAACACATAAAAACGTTAGGTCAAGGTGTAACCTATGGAATGGGAAGAAATGGGCTACATTTTCTATCCAAGAAAACTTAATACGAAAGCCATTATGAAACTAACAGCCAAAGGAGGATTTAGTAGTAAACTAAGAATAGAGTGCTTAGTTGAACCAGGCCATGAAGCACGCACACACCGCCCGTCACCCTCCTCAAGTAAATATATGCACCCAAACCTATTTACATGCACCAATTACACGAGAGGAGGTAAGTCGTAACAAGGTAAGCATACTGGAAAGTGTGCTTGGACAAACCAAGACATAGCTTAATTAAAGCATCTAGTTTACACCTAGAAGATTTCGTGTACTGTGAATGTTTTGAACTATGCCTAGCCCAAACCCCCACTCTTCAATCCAATAACCAAAACATACTAAAACAAAACATTTACCCCTATTAAAGTATAGGAGATAGAAATTCTAAACATGGCGCTATAGAGAAAGTACCGTAAGGGAACGATGAAAGAAAATAATCAAAGTACAAAAAAGCAAAGATTAACCCTTGTACCTTTTGCATAATGAATTAACGAGCAAAAAACTTAACAAAACGAATTTCAGCTAAGTAACCCGAAACCAGACGAGCTACCTATAGACAGTTTATTAGAACCAACTCATCTATGTGGCAAAATAGTGAGAAGATCTATAAGTAGAGGTGACATGCCTAACGAGCCTGGTGATAGCTGGTTGTCCAGAAAATGAATCTTAGTTCAGCTTTAAAGATACCAAAAAATATAAACAAATCTCACTGTATCTTTAAAAGTTAGTCTAAAAAGGTACAGCCTTTTAGAAATGGGTACAACCTTCACTAGAGAGTAAGATCTTACAACACCATAGTAGGCCTAAAAGCAGCCATCTATTAAGAAAGCGTTAAAGCTCAACAATAAAAACAATACTAATCCCAACAACAATATAACCAACTCCTAGACCTAGTACTGGACTATTCTATTACTAAATAGAAGCAATAATGTTAATATGAGTAACAAGAAATATTTTCTCCTTGCACAAGTTTAAGTCAGTATCTGATAATACTCTGACTGTTAACAGTAAATAAAAATAACCCAACAATAAATAATTTATTAATTATACTGTTAATCCAACACAGGAGTGCACCCAGGAAAGATTAAAAGAAGTAAAAGGAACTCGGCAAACACAAATCCCGCCTGTTTACCAAAAACATCACCTCCAGCATCCCCAGTATTGGAGGCACTGCCTGCCCAGTGACTAGACGTTAAACGGCCGCGGTATCCTGACCGTGCAAAGGTAGCATAATCATTTGTTCTCTAAATAAGGACTTGTATGAACGGCCACACGAGGGTTTTACTGTCTCTTACTTCCAATCAGTGAAATTGACCTTCCCGTGAAGAGGCGGGAATAAACCAACAAGACGAGAAGACCCTATGGAGCTTTAACTAACTAGTCCAAAGAAAATAAACTTAACCATTAAGGGATAACAACACTCTTTATGGACTAGCAGTTTTGGTTGGGGTGACCTCGGAGAACAAAAAATCCTCCGAACGATTTTAAAGACTAGACCCACAAGTCAAATCAAACTATCGTTTATTGATCCAAAGACTTGATCAACGGAACAAGTTACCCTAGGGATAACAGCGCAATCCTATTCAAGAGTCCATATCGACAATAGGGTTTACGACCTCGATGTTGGATCAGGACACCCCGATGGTGCAACCGCTATCAAAGGTTCGTTTGTTCAACGATTAAAGTCCTACGTGATCTGAGTTCAGACCGGAGTAATCCAGGTCGGTTTCTATCTGTTATGTATTTCTCCCAGTACGAAAGGACAAGAGAAATAAGGCCAACTTCAACAAAGCGCCTTAAATCAATCAATGACTTTATCTCAATTGACCTCACAAACAATACCTGCCCTAGAAAAGGGCCCAGTTAAGGTGGCAGAGCCCGGTAATTGCGTAAAACTTAAACCTTTATACTCAGAGATTCAAATCCTCTCCTTAACAAAATGTTTATACTCAACATCTTAACACTTATTATCCCCATTCTTCTAGCCGTAGCTTTTCTTACACTAGTTGAACGAAAAATCCTAGGCTACATACAACTCCGAAAAGGCCCAAATATTGTAGGACCATATGGCTTACTCCAACCCATCGCCGATGCAATCAAACTTTTCATTAAAGAACCCCTACGACCTGCCACATCCTCAATCTCAATATTTATTCTAGCCCCCATCCTAGCCCTAACCCTAGCCTTAACTATATGAATCCCCCTACCCATACCCTATCCCCTCATCAATATAAACTTAGGAATCCTTTTCATATTAGCTATATC
The DNA here is from genome assembly GCF_023091745.1 of Budorcas taxicolor. NCBI lineage: Eukaryota > Metazoa > Chordata > Mammalia > Artiodactyla > Bovidae > Budorcas > Budorcas taxicolor. The sequence goes on from NW_026292377.1 coordinate 10,676, forward strand.
AAGCTTAGCCGTATACTCGATCCTCTGATCAGGCTGAGCCTCCAACTCAAAATACGCTCTTATTGGAGCCCTACGAGCAGTAGCACAAACAATTTCATATGAAGTTACACTAGCAATTATCTTACTATCAATCTTACTAATAAATGGATCCTTCACTCTCTCTACATTAATCATTACACAAGAACAAGTATGACTAATCTTCCCAGCATGACCCTTAGCAATAATATGATTCATTTCAACACTAGCAGAAACAAACCGAGCACCATTTGATCTTACTGAAGGAGAATCTGAACTAGTATCGGGCTTTAATGTAGAATACGCCGCAGGACCATTCGCCCTATTCTTTATAGCAGAATATGCAAACATTATTATAATAAATATCTTCACAACAACCCTCTTCCTAGGAGCATCCCATAACCCATACATACCAGAACTCTACGCAATTAACTTTATCATCAAATCACTACTACTCACAATGACCTTCCTATGAATCCGAGCATCCTACCCCCGATTCCGCTATGATCAACTGATGCACTTATTATGAAAAAATTTTCTACCCCTAACGCTAGCCCTATGCATATGACATGTATCTCTACCTATTCTCCTATCAAGTATCCCCCCACAAACATAAGAAATATGTCTGACAAAAGAGTTACTTTGATAGAGTAAATTATAGAGGTTTAAATCCTCTTATTTCTAGAACTATAGGAATTGAACCTACTCCTAAGAACTCAAAACTCTTCGTGCTCCCAATTACACCAAATTCTAATAGTAAGGTCAGCTAATTAAGCTATCGGGCCCATACCCCGAAAATGTTGGTTTGTATCCTTCCCGTACTAATAAACCCAATCACTCTCATTATTATCTTAATAACTATAATACTTGGAACCATTATCGTTATAATTAGCTCCCACTGACTACTCATCTGAATCGGATTTGAAATAAATATACTCGCCATCATTCCTATTATAATAAAAAAACACAACCCACGAGCCACAGAAGCATCAACTAAATATTTCCTAACTCAATCAACAGCCTCAATACTACTAATAATAGCCATTATCATCAACTTAATATTCTCAGGCCAATGAACCGTAATAAAACTATTTAACCCAACAGCCTCCATACTCATAACAATAGCCCTCGCCATAAAACTAGGAATAGCCCCATTCCACTTCTGAGTCCCAGAAGTAACACAAGGCATCCCTCTATCTTCAGGCCTAATCTTACTTACATGACAAAAACTAGCACCCATATCGGTACTTTACCAAGTATCCCAATCCATCAACCTAAATATAATCTTAACCCTATCAATTCTATCCATTATAATCGGAGGCTGAGGAGGATTAAACCAAACCCAACTACGAAAAATTATAGCTTACTCATCAATTGCCCACATAGGCTGAATAACAGCAATTTTACCATACAATCCCACCATAACATTACTAAACCTAATCATTTACATCATCATAACTTCCACCATATTTACACTATTTATAGCCAACTCAACCACAACCACTCTATCACTATCACACACATGAAACAAAACACCCATCATAACTATTCTAATTCTCATTACCCTCCTATCAATAGGAGGACTCCCCCCACTATCAGGATTTATGCCAAAATGAATAATTATTCAAGAAATGACAAAAAACAATAGCATTATCCTACCTACCTTCATAGCAATTACAGCACTACTAAACCTATATTTCTACATACGACTGGCATATTCCACCACACTTACTATGTTCCCTTCCACAAACAACATAAAAATAAAATGACAATTCTCAACCATAAAACGAATAACCCTCCTACCAACAATAACCGTATTGTCCACTATACTACTACCACTTACACCAATTCTCTCAATCCTAGAATAGGAATTTAGGTTAAATAGACCAAGAGCCTTCAAAGCCCTAAGCAAGTATAATTTACTTAATTCCTGATAAGGACTGCAAGATCATATCTTACATCAATTGAATGCAAATCAACTACTTTAATTAAGCTAAATCCTCACTAGATTGGTGGGTCCCACCCCCACGAAACTTTAGTTAACAGCTAAATACCCTAAATAACTGGCTTCAATCTACTTCTCCCGCCGCAAGAAAAAAAAGGCGGGAGAAGCCCCGGCAGAGTTTGAAGCTGCTCCTTTGAATTTGCAATTCAATATGTTAATTCACTACAGGACCTGGTAAAAAGAGGAATCAAACCTCTATTCTTAGATTTACAGTCTATTGCTTTACTCAGCCATTTTACCCATGTTCATAAACCGCTGATTATTTTCAACTAATCATAAAGATATCGGTACCCTTTATCTTCTATTTGGTGCCTGAGCCGGCATAGTAGGAACCGCTCTGAGCTTACTAATTCGTGCTGAGTTAGGCCAACCCGGAACTCTACTTGGAGATGACCAAATCTACAACGTAATTGTAACTGCACACGCATTCGTAATAATCTTCTTTATAGTAATGCCTATTATAATTGGAGGGTTTGGCAACTGGCTAGTTCCTCTAATGATTGGAGCCCCTGATATAGCATTCCCTCGGATAAATAATATAAGTTTTTGGCTCCTCCCCCCTTCTTTCCTATTACTCCTAGCATCCTCTATAGTCGAAGCCGGAGCAGGGACGGGTTGAACCGTATATCCCCCTCTAGCAGGTAATCTAGCCCACGCAGGAGCCTCAGTAGACCTGACCATTTTCTCCCTACACCTAGCAGGTGTTTCCTCAATTTTAGGAGCCATTAATTTTATTACAACTATTATTAACATAAAACCTCCCGCAATATCACAATACCAGACCCCCCTGTTCGTGTGATCTGTACTGATCACTGCCGTACTACTCCTCCTCTCACTTCCTGTATTAGCAGCTGGCATCACAATATTACTAACAGACCGAAACCTGAATACAACTTTCTTTGACCCAGCAGGAGGAGGAGACCCTATCTTATATCAACACTTATTCTGATTTTTTGGACACCCCGAAGTATATATTCTAATTTTACCTGGCTTTGGAATAATCTCCCACATCGTAACCTACTATTCAGGAAAAAAAGAGCCATTTGGATATATAGGAATAGTATGAGCCATAATATCAATTGGATTTCTAGGATTTATTGTATGAGCCCATCATATATTCACAGTCGGAATAGACGTCGATACACGAGCTTACTTTACATCCGCTACTATAATTATTGCTATCCCAACCGGAGTAAAAGTCTTTAGTTGGCTAGCAACACTTCACGGAGGAAATATCAAATGATCCCCCGCTATAATATGAGCCCTAGGCTTCATTTTCCTTTTTACAGTTGGAGGACTAACTGGAATTGTTTTAGCCAACTCCTCCCTTGACATCGTTCTCCACGACACATACTATGTGGTAGCACATTTCCACTACGTACTATCAATAGGAGCTGTATTCGCTATCATAGGAGGATTTGTACATTGATTTCCCTTATTCTCAGGCTACACCCTTAATGACACATGAGCCAAAATCCATTTCGCAATTATATTTGTAGGTGTTAACATGACCTTCTTCCCACAACATTTCTTAGGGCTATCTGGTATACCACGACGATACTCCGATTACCCAGACGCATATACAATATGAAACACTATTTCATCTATAGGCTCATTCATCTCACTAACGGCAGTAATATTAATGACTTTTATCATCTGAGAAGCATTTGCATCCAAACGGGAAGTCTTAACCGTGGACCTAACCACAACAAATCTAGAATGACTAAACGGATGCCCTCCACCATATCACACATTTGAAGAACCTACATACATTAACCTAAAATAAGAGAGGAAGGAATTGAACCCCCTATTATCGGTTTCAAGCCAACACCATAACCACTATGTCTCTCTCAATAAACGAGATGTTAGTAAAACATTACATAACCTTGTCAAGATTAAATTACAGGTGAAAGTCCCGTACATCTCATATGGCATATCCCGTACAGCTAGGCTTTCAAGACGCAACATCACCCATCATAGAAGAACTGCTACACTTTCACGATCACACTCTGATAATTGTTTTCCTAATTAGCTCACTAGTACTCTATATTATCTTACTGATACTAACAACAAAACTAACCCATACCAGCACCATAGACGCACAAGAAGTAGAAACAATCTGAACCATTCTACCAGCCATTATTCTGATTATAATTGCTCTCCCATCCCTACGAATTCTATACATAATAGACGAAATCAACAACCCATCTCTCACAGTAAAGACCATAGGACATCAATGATACTGAAGTTATGAGTACACAGACTATGAAGACTTAAGCTTCGACTCCTATATAATTCCAACATCAGAATTGAAACCTGGAGAACTACGATTACTAGAAGTAGATAACCGAGCTGTATTACCTATAGAAATAACAATTCGAATACTAATCTCCTCCGAAGACGTTTTACACTCATGAGCAGTTCCCTCTCTAGGACTAAAAACAGACGCAATTCCAGGCCGTTTAAATCAAACAACCCTCATATCAACTCGTCCAGGCCTATTTTACGGCCAATGCTCAGAAATCTGCGGATCAAATCATAGTTTCATACCAATCGTTCTCGAACTAGTCCCATTAGAATATTTTGAAAAGTGATCTGCATCAATGTTATAAGTCATCAAGAAGCTATGCCAGCATTAACCTTTTAAGTTAAAGACCGAGAGCACAACACTCTCCTTGATGACATGCCACAACTAGACACATCAACGTGACTCACGACAATTCTATCAATATTTTTAGTCCTCTTTATTGTTCTCCAATTAAAAATCTCAAACACACGATTTCTACTATAACCCAAAATTAATAACAACAAAAACGCCAAAACAAGACGCCCCTTGAGAAACAAAATGAACGAAAATCTATTTACCTCTTTCATTACCCCTGTAATTCTAGGCCTCCCCCTTGTTACTCTCGTCATTATATTCCCTAGCTTACTATTTCCTACATCAAACCGACTAATTAATAACCGCCTTATCTCCCTCCAACAATGAGCACTTCAACTCATGTCAAAACAAATAATAAGCACTCACAACACCAAAGGACAAACATGAACATTGATATTAATGTCCCTAATTCTATTTATTGGGTCTACAAATTTATTAGGCTTATTACCCCATTCATTTACACCAACCACACAACTATCAATAAATTTAGGCATGGCTATTCCCCTATGAGCAGGGGCCGTAGTTACAGGCTTCCGCAACAAAACCAAAGCATCACTCGCCCACTTCCTACCACAAGGAACACCTACCCCACTAATCCCAATACTGGTAATTATCGAAACCATCAGCCTCTTCATCCAACCAGTAGCCCTTGCCGTACGATTAACAGCCAACATCACAGCAGGGCACTTATTAATTCACTTAATCGGAGGAGCTACCCTTGCATTATTAAATATCAATACCACAACAGCACTTATTACATTTACTATTTTAGCTCTACTAACAATCCTCGAATTCGCAGTAGCTATAGTTCAAGCCTACGTATTCACCCTCCTAGTTAGCTTATATCTGCACGACAATACATAATGACACACCAAACCCACGCCTATCACATAGTAAACCCAAGTCCCTGACCCCTCACAGGAGCACTATCTGCCCTCCTAATAACATCTGGCCTCATCATGTGATTTCACTTCAATTCAACAGCTCTACTGACCCTAGGCCTAACAACAAACATACTTACAATATACCAATGATGACGAGATGTAATCCGAGAAAGTACCTTTCAAGGCCACCATACTCCTGCTGTCCAAAAAAGCCTTCGCTACGGAATAATCCTCTTCATCGTCTCCGAAGTCCTATTCTTCACTGGCTTCTTCTGAGCCTTCTATCACTCAAGCCTTGCTCCTACACCCGAATTAGGCAGCTGCTGACCCCCAACAGGCATTCACCCACTTAACCCCTTAGAAGTCCCACTACTCAACACCTCTGTCCTTCTAGCCTCAGGAGTCTCCATTACCTGAGCCCACCACAGCCTCATAGAAGGGAACCGTAACCACATGCTACAAGCCTTATTCATCACCATTACGTTAGGCGTATACTTTACACTTCTACAAGCATCAGAATACTATGAAGCTCCCTTTACAATCTCAGACGGAGTTTACGGCTCAACTTTCTTCGTAGCTACAGGATTCCACGGCCTCCATGTCATTATTGGATCTACTTTCTTAATTGTCTGCTTCCTCCGCCAACTAAAATTTCACTTTACCTCCAATCACCATTTCGGCTTCGAAGCCGCTGCCTGATATTGACACTTCGTAGACGTAGTATGACTTTTCCTCTATGTTTCCATCTACTGATGAGGCTCATGTTCTTTTAGTATTAATTAGTACAACTGACTTCCAATCAGTTAGCTTCGGCCTAACCCGAAAAAGAACAATAAACCTTATAATTACCCTCCTAACTAACTTTACACTAGCTACATTGCTCGTGACCATCGCATTCTGACTCCCCCAACTAAACGTATACTCAGAAAAAACAAGCCCATACGAATGTGGATTCGACCCCATAGGATCTGCTCGCCTTCCTTTCTCCATAAAATTCTTTCTAGTAGCTATCACATTCCTCCTCTTCGATCTAGAAATTGCACTACTTCTACCACTACCATGGGCCTCACAAACAACTAACCTTAACACAATGCTTACTATATCCCTTCTCCTAATTTTCCTACTAGCCACAAGCCTAGCCTATGAATGAACCCAAAAAGGATTAGAATGGACCGAATATGGTACTTAGTTTAAACCAAAATAAATGATTTCGACTCATTAGATTATGATCAAACTCATAAGTACCAAATGTCCCTCGTATACATAAATATTATAATAGCATTCATAGTATCTCTCACGGGATTACTAATGTATCGATCTCACCTAATATCCTCCCTCCTATGCCTGGAAGGAATAATATTGTCCTTATTCGTTATAGCTACCCTAATAATCCTAAACTCACACTTCACTTTAGCCAGTATAATACCCATTATTCTACTAGTTTTCGCAGCCTGCGAAGCAGCACTAGGCCTATCCTTGCTAGTAATGGTATCAAACACATACGGCACCGACTACGTACAAAACCTTAATCTGCTACAATGCTAAAATACATTATTTCCACAATAATACTTATACCCCTAACCTGGCTATCAAAAAATAACATAATCTGAATTAACTCCACACTCCACAGCTTACTAATTAGCCTTACAAGCCTACTCCTTATAAACCAATTTGGCGATAACAGCCTCAACTTCTCATTAACTTTCTTCTCCGACTCCTTATCTACACCACTACTTATTCTAACCATATGACTCCTCCCCTTAATACTTATAGCTAGCCAGCATCACCTATCAAAAGAAAACCCAGCCCGAAAAAAATTCTTCATCTCAATACTAATCCTATTACAACTATTTCTAATTATGACATTCTCTGCTACAGAACTAATTCTCTTTTATATTATATTTGAAGCAACACTAGTTCCCACACTCATTATTATTACCCGATGAGGGAACCAAACAGAACGCCTAAATGCCGGTCTCTACTTCTTGTTTTATACACTAGCAGGATCCCTACCCTTACTAGTTGCACTAATCTATATTCAAAACACAATAGGATCCCTAAACTTCCTAATTCTACAATACTGAGTACAACCAATACCCAGCTCCTGATCCAACACCTTCATGTGACTAGCATGCATAATAGCCTTTATAGTAAAAATACCACTATACGGACTTCATCTCTGACTACCCAAAGCCCACGTAGAAGCCCCAATTGCAGGCTCCATAGTTCTTGCAGCAATCCTACTAAAACTAGGAGGATACGGCATGTTACGAATTACGCTTCTCCTAGATCCAATCACCGACTTTATAGCATACCCATTCATCATGCTATCACTATGAGGCATAATCATAACCAGCTCAATTTGCCTTCGTCAAACGGACCTGAAATCACTCATCGCGTACTCCTCTATTAGCCACATGGCACTTGTCATCGTTGCAATCCTAATCCAAACACCCTGAAGCTACATAGGAGCCACCGCCCTGATAATTGCCCACGGCCTTACATCCTCTATACTTTTCTGCCTAGCAAATTCTAACTACGAACGAATTCACAGCCGTACAATAATCTTAGCCCGCGGCCTACAAACACTTCTTCCACTAATAGCCACCTGATGACTCCTAGCAAGTCTAACCAACCTGGCTCTACCCCCAACAATCAACCTAATCGGAGAACTATTTGTAGTAATATCGACTTTTTCATGATCTAATATCACAATTATTCTAATAGGACTTAACATAGTAATCACTACTCTCTACACCCTCTATATACTAATCACAACACAACGGGGCAAATACACTCATCATATCAATAACATTTCACCTTCCTTCACACGAGAAAATGCACTCATATCACTACACATACTACCACTACTGCTTCTATCCCTAAACCCAAAAATTATCCTAGGACCCCTATACTGTAAATATAGTTTAAAAAAACATTAGATTGTGAATCTAACAATAGAAGCCTATCACCTTCTTATTTACCGAAAAAGTATGCAAGAACTGCTAATTCTATGCTCCCATGCCTGACAACATGGCTTTTTCAAACTTTTAAAGGATAGCAGTTATCCATTGGTCTTAGGAACCAAAAAATTGGTGCAACTCCAAATAAAAGTAATAAACCTGTTCCCATCCCTCACACTAACTACCCTAATCCTACTAACCGTACCCATCATGACAACTAGTCTTAGCACCCACAAATTCACCAATTACCCACTTTACGTAAAAACAACCATTTCATACGCCTTTATCACTAGTATAATTCCCACTATAATATTTATTCATACAGGACAAGAAATAATTATTTCAAACTGACACTGACTAACCATCCAAACCCTCAAACTATCTCTCAGCTTCAAAATAGATTACTTCTCGACAATATTTATCCCAGTATCACTATTCGTCACATGATCCATCATAGAATTCTCAATATGATACATACATTCCGACCCCAACATCAACCAATTTTTTAAGTACTTACTCTTATTTCTTATCACAATACTCATCCTCGTCACTGCAAATAACATCTTTCAACTATTCATTGGCTGAGAAGGAGTCGGAATTATATCATTTCTACTAATTGGATGGTGATACGGACGAGCAGACGCAAACACAGCAGCTCTACA
>NW_026292378.1:0-19777 GCF_023091745.1 Budorcas taxicolor
GCCTCCGTGCCCCCATGGCCACGTGGGTGCAGTGCAGGCCAAATGCCCTGCGCCCCCTCTCCAGGAGCCGGGGAGCCGCACGGGAGGCTGCCCCAAACCTGGGCTGCTGCAGAAGGGCCCCTCCTGTGCCTCCACCTGCCCGCCCCAGCTCAGGTGAGTTCACTCGCTGGCTGAGCCTCCTGCCAGGTCTGCGAACTGAGCTTGTTCAGAAGTGAGAGGAGATGCGTCCCCCGAGTGGGCCCTGTCCCCGCGGTGAGGCGTGTTGGGGAGCTCAGTCTCGGGGCTAGTGATCAGACCAGCAGCACCTCCTTCCCATCAGAATCCACGGGGGTCCACTAGCAGAAGGGGGCCGGGCTGAAGGGGCATGGTTGGCCCAGGGCCCAAAAACCCCCAGGTCGTGCCCCTGGTGCACGAGCTGTGCACCCACCTGAGAGGCGGGTTAGCACTCTCAGGAGCGTGGAAGGATGAGCTAAGCTTATAAAATGCCCAGCAAGAGCGGCCCAGCTCACCCACACTGGTCCTGACTGCTGTCCTGACCAGCCTGGGGCCCACAGAAGGTCAGCCCACTCCCCAGGCAGGGGCAGCTGGTCCATCCTCACTGGGGTCCTGCCTCCCACCCGCACCTCTCAGGGGCCGGCAGGTCCTCATCGTCCGTGGTGAATCTCAGGTTCCAGAGTCGCCGCCGGCGTTCTCGCTCCTGTTCCTCCTTGTCCTCCAGGGCCCACTGCTGGGTCCGGCTGGCGGGAATGGAGGGTCAGCATAGCCTCAGGGTGACGTCCAGAGCGTCCCCGCTGCTGACATCATGGGTGAGGGGAGCGGCGTTCCGGACTTCACCCTGCACCCCCACTGGAATGGGGGTCCACCCTGCCTGGGCGCCCAGGGAAGTGGCAGGGTGGTCACTGCTCAGCCCGAAGGAGGCAGGTGAACCTGGCCGAGCCCGGCTTTGATCTGAGGCTCTCAGATGAACAGTGACTGAGAAACATCCCAGCTCCCCGGCTCCCCTGGGATGTCCCAGCCCCGCAGACAGAGATCCCAGATGAACCAGCCATCCCCAAAGGGGAACCCAGCATTGCTTCCCTCACTGTCTAGGTGCTCCAGCCTCCTTCACCTCCGAAAACCAGCCTTCCCGTGGGCGGGAGTGAGGGGCAGAGCCTGCCTCTGGCCCCTGGTCACTTAGTCACTCACAGTCATTCATAGTCATTCTCAGAGCCATAGTCACTCTCATACCGGTCCCCCTCATAGCCAGCCCCCAGACCCCGCCTTCCACCATCCTGCCTCCAGCCCCATGTCCCTACAGCACCCTGCCCCAGCCTCCCACCAGTCATCCTCACCCACCTGCCCACGCACCTACCTCCCCCCAGCACCCCACTCCCATTCTAGCCAAAGAGCAAAGAATTTCTGAGGAACCAAGCTGGGCTAGCCTCCCACTGGGAACTACAGGGTCACAGATCCACCAGCCAAATACTGAGAAAGGGAAGTGAGCCCCGCTCTGCACCGGGAGGGAAAGGGCTGGACTGCAGATGGGGGACAGGATGGCCTGGAGGCCAGAGGCTGGGCCTACTGGGAGGGAGGCCAGGGGCGGGGCCCGCGGGGAGGGAGGCCGAGCTTCCCCAGGGGCCACAGGGGAAGCTCCAGGCCATGTGGGCCGGGGCTCCTGTCCAGCAGTCTGGGCCCCGATCAGAAGGGTCCGGGGAAGGCCACCCTCTCGCCTCCCAGCATCACTGCAGGGTAGTAAGGCTCCCGCCTGGTTAGCGCCCAAAACTGTTCCCCAGCCTCTCCGCTGCCGTATTCCTACCGTGGCCTCGCCTGCCTCTACAGAGCCTCACATGCAACCACGGAAGAAGTATCATAGGAGGAGCAGACACGTGACCTGGAGGAAACCCACAAGTTTTACCAAGTGAATGACATATAAAACCTATCTAAGAAGCTTCCTAAAGGAAAGAGCCCCCGGACCCTGGGGAGACTTCTGCAGGGCCAGGTCAGACAGCCTGCTTAATCCTCCCACCTAAGGGGGGGTCACTTCCCTGCACCTCCCCAGTCCTCCTCCCTAAAAGGGGCAGGAGCCACACCACCACCCTGACCTCTTCGTTCAGGCCCAGCGTCATGTTCGCTGACCTGGTGTTTAGTAAACTCACGTTTTTTGAGCAGGGCTCCCCGGCTCGTGAACAAAAGGACAGGAGGGACAAAAGACAAGGGGCGGCAGCGCTGGAGGGGACAGAGCTGTGAGGAGCGGGGGTGCTGGTGGAGCCGGCATGTGCGGCATTGGGGGCGGGGGATGCTGAACTCAGCAGAAGGGGAGCCAGAGCAGGTGCTTCGGGACCAAGGGAGACGCGGGTTCACTCCATGTGTGGGGAGCCACTAGGAGACTTAAGTGATGGATTTGGGACACAATTTGAAGGCAGAGTCTACTGGGTTTGCTGGGGGGCTGGATGGGGATGGGGGGCCAGCGAGGCAATGAGAAAAATGAAGGAAAGTGGGCTTGAGCAGCTCCTGGTGGTGCTTTTAGAAGGCTGGGGGCCATCAGGGAGGGAAGGTTTCAGTGAGATGTCTCAGCAGTGGTGGTGGGGGTGGGGCAGGAGGACGTGAAGGGTGAGGAGACACTCACTCGATGGAGGAGAGAGGAGCCAGCCTGGTGGACCACAGGAAGGGGATGTGCTGAGACAGCAGGAAGGGGCCCACCGGGCAGTGCTGGGCAAAGAGGCTCCCAGACCCTTAGAAAAAGCTCGATTGGACAAGAGACAACCAGGGGGCTCCAGAAGGAGGAGCTTGTAACGCCCAGCCTCTGAGAAGGGTTAACAAGCAGCAGTGTCAGAGATTTGCAAACAAAGTGTGGAGAGCTTGTCCCATGGGGAGAGAAAAGGCCATGGGACAGGGTGCATCCACCACAGTGCCCAGAACATGCATGCCACCAAACGTGGCGCCAGGTACAGAGGGCAGGGCTCTCCTTCTTGTGAGGTCACCAGATCTCTCCCTGACATGTGGGAGCACAAAGGGGCAGCAAACCCTAGGCCCTACAATGGTACCTGCCCACGCCTGGCTGTCAGCCTCGCTGGCGGTGCAGACCTCAGCACCCCTGCCTGTCAGGGCTCGACTCCCCCTGAGTGGGTGGGAAGGGCTCCAGCCCAGGCACCACGGCCTTGATCATGGGATGGAAACTGGACCACTCCAGGCCACTGCCATCACTCACTTTACAGGAATCCATGGCCCCTCAACCAGGCCCTGATGCTCTTGTCCAGGTGAGAAAGGCCCCCTGCACGTGGCTTCCCCTGGGTCCACAAGGTCAGCCCTCCCCCTGTGGACCCTCCCTCGAGTCCACAGTTTGGGGTCAGCCATGTGCTGCAGAGATGAGAGTCCACCCCCAACAGGGTGACTGGCCCACAGAGCTGGGACTCCCCTGCACACCTGTGGCCAGGTAGGGATGGAACGCCCAGGATTCCTTGGGCCTGAGCAAGCCTGTTCCCACACAGGCCACTCAGCACTCAGGGAAAACTGCTGGTTTGTAGGTGGAACCTGGGTCAGACAACGTGTGATCTGTCGGAGTCTAGTCTTGGGGAAGTGACTCATACCAGACAGCTTCTTGCCCAGAGGGTGTCAGCCCAGGCATCCTGGAGTGACCCCCAGCTGTACACCAAGACCCCACTGCTCACCTGGGTGATGTGCTCACCCCCAGCCCAACAGAAACGCTATCTCCAAACAAAGAACTACCCCTCTTAAGAGAAGGAAAGGGAGAGAAGGACAGGAGGGGTGGAGATCAGACTCCCAGGGGGGCGGGTGAAGCCCCAGGAATGAATATAAGGTACCCAAAGGCCCAGGGCAGTGCCAAAGAATGTTCAAACGTCTGGACAATTGTATTCATTCCACATGCTGCTAAGGTTATGCTCAAAATCCTTCAAGTTAGTCTTCAACAGGATGTGAATTGTGAGCTTCCAGATTGCAAAACTGGGTTTAGAAAAGTCAGAGGAACCAGAGATCAAATTGTCAACATCTGCTGCATCATAGAGAAAGAAAGGGAATTCCAGAAAAACATCTACTTCTGCTTCATTGACAATGCTAAAGCCTTTGACTGTATGGATCACAACAAACTGTGGAAAATTCTTTAAGAGATGGGAATACCAGGCCACGTTACCTGCCTCCTGAGAAATCTGGATGCAGGTTAGGAAGCAACAGTTAGAGCTGGACATTGAACAATGGACTGGTTCAAAATTGGGAAAGGAGTACAACAAGGCTGTATATTATCACCCTTATAACTTATATGCAGACTCTAATAACTTATATGTCTATAACTTATATGCAGACTACATCATGCGAAATGCAGCTGGATGAATCCCAAGCTGGAATCAAGATTGCCAGGAGAAATATCAACAACCTCCAATATGCAGATGATACCATCCTTACGGCAGAAAGTGAAGAGGAACTAAAGAGCCTCTTGATGAGGATGAAAGAGGAGAGTGAAAAACTGGCTTAAAACTCACCATTCAAAAAACGAAACTCATGGCATACAGTCCCATCACTTCATGGCAAATAGATGAAGAAAAGTTGGAAGGAGCGACAGATTTTGTTTTCTTGGGCTCCAAAATCACTGTGGACGGTGACTGCAGCCAGGAAATTAAAAGATGCTTGCTCATTAGAAAGAAAGCTATAACAAACCTAGATAGTGCACTGAAAAACAAAGACACTACTTTGCCAACGAAGGTCCGTATAGTCAAAGTTATGATTTTTCCAGTAGTCATGTATGGATGTGAGAGCTGGACCATAAGGAAGGCTGGGCACCAAAAATTGATGCCTTTGAAATATGGTGCTGGAGAAGACTCTTGAGAATCTCTTGGACAGCAAGGAAATCAAACCAGTCTATCCTGAAGGGAATCAACCCTGATTATTGGAAGGACCAGTGTTGAAGCTGAAGCTCCAATACTGTGTCCACCTGTTGGGAAGAGCCAACTTATTGAAAAATATTCTGATGCTTGGAAAGATTGAAGGCAGGAGGAGAAGGAACGACAGAGGATGAGATGGTTGGATGGCATCACCGACTCAACGGACATGAGTTTGAGTAAGCTCTGGAGTTGGTGATGGGCAGGGAAGCCTGGCCTGCTGTGGTCCATGGGGTTGCGAAGACATGACCGAGGGACTGAACAACAGCAAAGGGCCCAGAGCAGTGCTCAGCACTCAGAAGCACACGCGTTTGGTGAATACAGTGACCAGTAAACCAATAAACAGAGCAGGTAGGGCTCTGACATGTGCCTAGACAGCACCGGGTGCTCACAAGCGCCACTGACAAGAGGCCCCCACAACCTTGAGGAATGCAGGGGGGGGGGGGTCACCTCCATTCTGCAGATGAGGCTTCCAAGGCTCACAGGATCAACAAGGTACCCACGGCAGGATGGCCAGTAAAAGAAGGAGCCGAGGTTCCCGGCGAGGGCAGCCTGTTAACCACAGGCCCAGTGCCAGGAAGGATGCCCAGGGAGGCTCCACCTTCTCAGGAGCCCAGGAGCTGAGCAGTCAGAGGGAGTGGGGTGCCTGGGATTCCCCAGGTCAGCTTGAGCTCTGGTGCAGACTAGGGAAGCAGGTTTGGGGAGACCCAGCGGCCAACGGCTTGTCCTTTAGAGCGCCAGGGTCAGTGCACGCCAGCACCCGGGGGTTTCGAGCCATGGCCACCAACTGAAGCCCCAGCAGCCACCCCCGCTGCCCTCACCACCTAGCTGGCACTTGGACACACAGCCCTCTCCGCTCCAGGCAGGCCTGCCAGCACCCATGCTCCATCCTTAGACAAAGGGATCTTCTCTTCCCTTCTGTGGTTTGGGAAACTCCCTGCCCACTGTGCAGGGGAGAGTCAGTTTGGCTCCCTCCCCAGGCCCTTCTTCCTGAGTCTGCCGTGCCCATGGTCAGCAGCTGAGGGCAGGGGTGTCCCTGCGGGCCGGTTGACCAGCAGAACCTTTCTTTCCTAAGGGAATTGGCACACAGAAATCTGCTGTGTGATAGGTCAAGGCTCAGCTGCCTGGGAAGGGTTAACAGGGGAGGGCACAGAGGCTGCCCCAGGGCATTCCGTGGAGGCCCAGGTTCAAAGGGCAGGTCATGCAGCCCTTGGGAGGGGAAGAGCGGGTGCAGGCCTGACACTAGGCCCTCTGACCCGGGGCCAGTGTGCTGCCCGAGGGGAGCCGGCCTCCTCATGCAAGGGGCCACTGTTGATGGTCAGTGAGGTCCGCTCCAGCCCTGACGGTCTAGGGAGAGGTGCCAGGGAGAACCAGGCGTCTTGGGAGGTGGCAGGGCTGCAGGAGGCCAGGTGGGGAAATGATTAACCCCTCGCTCTGTCCTGGGCACCCGACCCACCATCCAGGGCTGGGCATCTGCATTTTGATCTGGCGCCAAGGATGGGGGGCCCACTGGCCCTCCACTGCCCACCTGGGCCCTGCCTGGAGCCACACTCCTCACCCCCTCCTCAACACCCCCCACCATCTCCTAGGAATCTCGTTTGACAGTGACTCACAGCCCTTCCCTCTGCCAGCTGGGGCTTGTTCCCGGGAGCGGGGCAGAGGGTCCTGGCTCCAGCTGCCTCCTGGGCGAGCATTGGCAACAGCTGCGGCAGCCCAGGGCCCTGGGGAGGCAGGGCAGCTTCCCCAGGGCACTAGAGCCCACCCGTGCAGCCACTGGAGCCCAGGGCCTCTGAGCAGAGGGCCAGCAAAGACCAGCCCTGCACCGTCATGCTCAATGTAGGTCTGAGAGGACGCGAACGCCCAAGGCCCAAATGGCGACGTCAGAACCTCCCACCCACCCAGACTTCTCCGCACTACGCAAGACCCACACACACCCGAACACAGACAGGCCCCGCTTGGAAACACAGACACTCACGCATCAGACCCACACACCGAGTCCAAGACCTTGACTACCAGCCCCACCCTCTGCACAGACCCTCCCTGGGTGTGACTGGGCTCTGAGATGCTGGGCCTGCGTCCAGAGCACCAAGCATCTCCTTTCTTGGGGGGTATCCTCCCCTCTCCAGACCCCACAGGCCTCTGCTGTAGAGAAGTGAGGACAGAGAGTCCAGGGGGACCTCAGCCCTGGTGGGGGAGGTGCTGCCATGGGGGGGGGGGTGTCCCTAGAGGGTGGGGGAGAGGGGAGGGTCAAGGTCCAGATGGGAGGGTCTGCCCACACCTGCAGAGTCAGCCTGGCCTCACCACCCAAACGCCCGCCTGGGGCCAATTTCTACCAGCGAGAGCCCTCGGGTCAAGGAGTAGGGGCCTACGCAGCTCCTGCCCATCCACTACATGGGCCTCAGTCTTCTGGGGGTGGTGTCAGGGGGTCAGGAGATGCTCTTGGGGGTACGCCAGGCAGAGTTCAGGAGTCACCAATCACATGAAGGTGCTGCCTCCTGGACACCCACCCCCAGGCTTCTCTGACCCTGACTAGATGTTCAGAAGACGAAGATGAGACACCCAGTCCCTGGACCCTTTGAAGGCCCCACTCGTGAGTGAAGACCGAAGCACAGAGAGGGAGAGCGCCAAGCATGAAGTTCCCCAGCGCTGACAGCACCCCGAAACGCTGCGCCCAGAACCTGAGCCCCATCCCTGGGAGGGTACCTGCCTGCTCGGCCTACTCACTGACCCTGCTAGGCAGTGTGGCCGCCTCTTCCTGGGAGGGGCCTCTCAGACTTTTCAGAGAAAGACAAGCAGTCAGGGGCAGCTCAGAAGCTGAAAATTGACCGTTTACCTCCTGAACGCCTCCCCAGCGCCCAGAGAGGCCTCTCCGGGCTAGACAGCCCTCCGCAGGCAGCCTGCTCGGGCCAGCGTCCACAAGGAGTAAGGAGAGCCGGAACCCCGGGGGCTGCACGGTGTGAAACCGAGCCTGTGGCCCCAGGAGCAGTCAGGACCCCGGCTCACCTGGACAGAGGGGCCCAGCTCTTCCTTCTATCTGACATGCCGCCAGACCGCCGCGCCTCCGGTCCGCTCCGCGCTGCCCCGCGTCCCGCCCGCGGCGCAGGTAGGCTCACCTGGCCTCTTATCTTGGGCCGCGCGCGCGCAGCCGCCCCGCCTGCCGCCTCAGATTGGCCTGCGGGTGGGGGCGTCGCGGACGGAGCCTCCCCGGTCCCCATCCTGGCCTCCCGGGGTCGCCGCACCGAGGGACACACGGATGGATGGACGGGCGTACAGGTGCCCAGGCCGCGTGGAGTGGGTCGGCCGCCCAGGGTGGGGACCAAGACTTCCTGCTTGGATCCTGTCTAATCAGCCCGCTGGGCCGCCCCCTCCCGCGTGTGCCCGACCGGGAGTGGGGTGCTCCGGGTCGAGCCTTCTCTCTGCCCGCCGACAGGCTGGACCATGGGAAACCCAGCTGAGAAGCGGGCGGGCAGGCGCGCATCTTGGGTCCGGAGCCACAGCTCTCCCCAGGAGCTTGCGGGGCGCGGAAAACTGCGGGCACGCCGCGTGCAAAGCCCGCCCCTCCAGAAAGAAGAGCCGGGATCCCTTCTGCACACGCAGCGCTCAGGGCTCCGAAGAAACCAAGGCTTCAGAGGCGCGCTCGGACTTAGGGCTGGCGGGGCAGGGGGTTGAACCCGGCCGGCTTCCCTCCGGGGAACAGCGAACAGGGGAGTAGCGCGGGAACTCTGGAGCGAGTGAGGTACCACCTGGTTCCCTTTAGGTGCACGTCCGACTGCGAGCGCCTCCCATCCAGCAGGACCTCAGGGGACCAGGGAGGGTCAGTGCCTGCCAGAGGAATCTTGTCTTCGCTGCGCACCAGAGCTGTTGCCGCTCCCAGAGGAAGGAGGTGCAACCCCCGACACCAGTAGGAGAAGACAGGTGCAGGAGGGCTGGAAATGACACGGTCTGCTGGGTCTCGCTGGCCAGCCTGGCCGCCTTGGGGCGCTGATCCGGAGCTAGTGGTCTCTACAGTGCCTCCCAGCTCTGAGATACCCAGTGAAGGGCTAGCCTGCTGCTGAGCAAGAAGCCTGGGCACACAAGGCAGCCCCTGCCCCAAACACCCGCTCATCCAGGGAGTCCTCCTTCTTGGCTAGAGAAGCTGAACGACGTTCAAGGAATGAGAGCTGGAGACCAGGCTTTGGGTGCTGGCATGAATGGGCCATGTGACCTGGGGCCAGTCACCTGTTTCCTCTTCTGGGTAGTAGAAATGACACTTTACCCAGCTTCCTTCCAGGTTGTGGAGGTCAAATGAATCTGCCGCTGAATGCGGGTGAACCTGGTGTAAGCAGTGAGAGCTACCCAAGGCCATGCGGAGGCCAAGGCAGGCCGGGCCACTGGCTCCTCCAGGGAGAGAGGAGGAGGGGGTGGCAACAACCCGGCCCCTGCATGCTGGGACACGGGGCCACCACTTCTGGGGTGCCTGCTGTCCCCAGGGACCCAGAAAACATCCTTTCCTTGGTTTGTCAACTGAGAAAGAAAAATATCCCTTGTCTTTGGAAGCCCAGCCCTTCCAGGGACACTCCGTGAAGCCAGCAGTTGGGAGTGTCTCGAAAAGTTCAAACTCCAACACTGGCACTACGGACACAAAACCGAAAGACATGGAAGGCTGGTGTGCAGACCCCTCCAGAGGTGCAGGAAAGTAAGCTTTGTGCGTGTGTGTACAGGTCTCTTCCAAATTCCCTAACTATCCCTTCCCCCTGACACATCCCCTGTGATAACCTTAAGTTCATTCTCTAAGGCTGTGAGTCTGTTTCTGTTTCATGAATAAGTTCATTTGTTTCAATTCTTTTTAAATTTAGCATATACGTGATAGTTCTTTCTCTGTCTGACTTATTTCACACAGAATGATAATTTCTAGCTCCATCTATGTTGCTGCAAATGGGATTAGTATCTTAATGTGAGGACTCAGGCAGAAGGCACCAACCAATAGTCAGGAAGAAGAGGGCTCTCACCAGATAAGGAGCCCATGCTGGCACCTTGAACTTTAGTGTCCAGAATTGAACAGAACTGAAAAAAAAAAGTATGTGTTTCTAAGACATATTTTGTAAGAACACCAAGATATCTACTGATTTTCTGTTCTAATTTATTAATTTTTATTGAGATATAATTGATATATAATATTTAATTGATTTCAAGTGTACAACATAGTGGTGTATGGTTTTTAAAGGTTATATTCCATTTATAGTTATTATAAAGTATTGGCTATATGCCTTGTGTTGATCATTATATCCTTGTAGCTTATTTATTTTATACATGGATCCTCTTCATTTACGTCAGGGTCTTGATATATAACAAGGACTTCCATTTGCTTTTTCAGCTTCTCCTGTTTTCTCTTACCCCACCCCTAGTTACCAGGGACATACAGATTAAAAGAAAGCCTCTATTCTCAACTGACTTGAACTGACTTAAGTAAAACATGCCGCTGCTGCTAAGTCACTTCAGTCGTGTCCGACTCTGTGTGACCCCATAGACGGTAGCCCACCAGGCTACCCCTTCCCTGGGATTCTCCAGGCAAGAACACTGGAGTGGGTTGTCATTTCTTTCTCCAGTGCATGAAAGTGAGAAGTGAAAGGGAAGTTGCTCAGTTGTGTCTGACTCTTAGCAACCCCATGGACTGCAGCCTACCAGGCTCCTCCATCCATGGGATTTGCCAGGCAAGAGTACTGGAGTGCGGTGCCATTGATTTCTCCAAGTAAAACATAGAAACAAATTATTAGAGCTTAGTGGTTGAAGTAGCTGCTAATCAGACTACCCTAGAGTTAAGCCCTGAATTTTCCACTTAACTATGAAGACTTTGCTGTGTAAATGGCTTCATTTCTCACCGTTTGTTCCTTCTGTAAAATGAGGAATAATATAGTATTAGGAGTAAGAAGAAAGCATGAAAACAAGTAAACTATTTTGCACAATATGTAAATATTCGATATATGCCATTGTTGTATTTGGGATCCCCAATCGAGGCATGCACAGTAGGGGAGCAAGAGGGAGAGTTGACTGAGTCTCCTTGTAGCTCAGGAGATAGTACTCGGGTCTGGACCTGAGGGTCCTCAAGGAGTTGACCACTGGGACTGTCTGTAAAAGGAGAAGTGTGTGGATGCTCTGCATGGAGATGCAGATTGACCATGCATCCAGAACAGGTGGTTCTGGACTGTAGCTGGGGGACTGATGGGTAGAAAGGAGTCCAGATGTGTAAACAAGGACATTTGTGTAATCCTGCTGATGCTTTTAAATAATTTTGAGTAGTTAAGCCATAAACAGATTGGCATTTATTTTAAAAAAAATATTCTGATGGCAGAATGGAGAATGGATTGAAGAAATTTAAAATCAGTGCCTGTTCAGGTTCGATGCGTGATACAGGATGCTTGGGGCTGGTGCACTGGGATGACCCAGAGGGATGGTACAGGGAGAGAGGTGGGAGGGGGGGTTCAGGATGGGGAACAGGTGTACACCCATGGCGGATTCATGTTGATGTATCGCAAAACCAATAGAGTAATGTAAAGAAAATGAATCCTAAAAATAAATAAATATTTCAAAAAATAAATAAATAGACACTGGTGGGTGACGCGGGTTTGAGAGGTGGAGAGGAGTTTGCACAAGGTGCGCTTGGAGCATTCTGTGTGGAAATGGATGCCTAGGTTGTGCAGCCACATTATATGAGAGGAATCAGGAAGAATCACCTTTCAGCTCAGCTGTCACTCGCCTTCTTATCACACCCACCTTGTCGATTATAGTCTTGGGTCTTCAGCCTTGGCTCCTGAACTGTGGTTCTCAGTGCAGTGTATGACTGGCAGTGTCTGAGGACACATTTGGTCACCACATTGTGGGGAGGGGTGCAGCTGGCATCTAGTGAGTGGAGACAGTCAAGCACTTCACGGGGCCCCTCCCCCAACAGAGTATCCAGTACCAGTGCCGGCAGTTGAGAGACCTGTGATGTGCATTTGACTGTATCGTTTTCCTACATAAAACTTCTCAGTGATTTTTCTGTCAGAGTGAAAACCAGATTGCTTGGACCTCCCTGACCTGCCTCCTGTTTCAACACGCTCATGCTTCTCCCTTTTTGTTCCTCCATATCCCATTCTTCACATGCAGAAGTGCTTCTCCGTTTCTCTGTCGGTCCCTGGGGCTGAGTGAGTGCTCCTGCTTCTGCTCCTGAACTGTTACTTCCTAGTTCGTTTTACTCTCTTCCAGAATAAGATGTCACTCCTCAGAAACCTTCCTTTACCATCAGTGTCTGCATTTTCTCTCTCAGAGGACCTAATCTGTATCATAATAGGCTGCTCACTTTGCATGCCCCCAATGCACATTAAACCTTCCATGGATGTGCCCTCCTGATGTTGCAGTACTGTGTCCCTGTGTTTATGACGAATGCAGGAATCCTGTCTCCGTGAGTGGTCAGCGCAGACTCTAGTCCTAGACTGTGGATTCCGGTCCATCTCCTCCACTAACTGAAGAGGTTGGGACTCTTACCCTGGCTCACAGGTTAAGATTTCTCATGTAGGATAATAGTATCTATCTTTGATGGCTATGCGCATTGGCTCATGAAGGTGAGTCCATCATGCCCACTTGCTGTTGAGTTCATGGCCGCTTCATAGTGCCCACATGCATCCCTGGGAAAGCATGCAGATATTGGCACATCTCTTACTTATTTGTAGTGTCAACCGAAGAAAGGAAGTAAACTGAGGCAAGCTCAAATGACCAGAAATTGAGTTTATTGGGGAATAGCAGAAGACTTGCAATTCAGGAAGTCAGTTGAGGATTTGGGGAGGTTCTATTTATGGACAGAGAGTAGGAAGAGGGGGCATCTATTCAGCTTCCAGGCAGTGAGTTCATTGGCCATCTGGTAAAGCAGGCATTTAGGGAAGCAGCCTCTCGGCACCTCAGCTTACTTCCTGGGGGCATGTGTGCAAGAGTCTCCATTCCCTCCCCCAGTTCCACTTCAGGCTGAAACTTCTGTGGTCACTTTCCCATGCTCTGTGGCATGTGCGTCCAGCTCACTTTGTAGGTAATATGGCCTGAATGAATGAAAGTGCTGCTATCTATAAGGACCTCTGCTTTACTCAGAATTCCTGAGGCAGAGGAACCCAAGGGCTGGAGTCTGTTTTTACTCTTCTCTCTCAAGGGCTGTACCACATGGATATGCCTAGTTTTCCTGGCTGGATAATCCTTATAGGGTAAAATTTTTGAAGGGAACAGTCAATAAATATTAACAGGAAGAAATCTGCTTACTATTCTTAGTTTTCTTCAAAGGCCTTTTTTGGGGTCCAGTTTCAGTTTTAGTTAAAAAATAGGTATTTCCTAAAAGATGTAATAAGTGGATATATGTCAAGAGGTTCTAACTTGGTTTCTTTCCTTGCTGGCTGTACTCTTGCATATTTTCTTTAATTTATACTATTTTTTAATTTTGAAAATATAATACACTTACCGGAGACTTGGAAAACACAGAACAAAGTTATATATAGTTCTACTGTATATTACAGTTATTCTTTTTAAGGGGACTTCCCTGTGGCTCAGATGGCAAGGGTGCAGGCAGATCCAGCTTTGATCCTGGGTCCAGAAGACCCTCTGGAGAAGGAATTTCTTTTTAAGTAGATAAATTAAGATTTTTAGTTGACTTTCAATATCATGCTCTCAAAAATTAATAGAATGAGTATATAGAGAAGAGAAAGATACAGTATACCTGAAAAGCACTATGAACCAATTCAACATAATTAATGTAAGATTTATACAATTTTCAAACAACAGTAGGATACAAATTCTACTCAAGACCCCACAAGTAGGAGACACTGGAATATGTCCAGGGAGATAGGACAGTTCAGAAACTTCCTGGTGTAAAGCTATTGAAGTCACACAGAGTCTTTGCTCTTATCATTGTGGAATTATGTTAGGGATCAATATCAAAAGCTGGTTGAAAATAACACACATTATTTTCAAGTGACTGTGACATTTACCAAGAAAGACCTTTGACTTAGCCATTGAAAGCCTTGATAAAGTTAGAAGACTGAAAAAGCACAGAGGGTGTTTGCAGAGAAGAGAGCATTTAAATGAGAAATTAATATAAATGAGAGATTAGTATCAAAGATATTTTAAAAATCCCATGTATTTGGAAATTAAATGTGCACTTTTAAATGATGGGTGTATCTAAGAAGCCATAACAAGGAAATAGAAGATATTTGTAATAGGATAAAAGTGAACAGTTTATCGCAATTTCTTCCATGCAGCTGAAACTTCTCTATGCGATTCAATAAAATGTAGAGGCAAATAAGGTATGAAAAAATAATGAATATAGCATAACACTTTGTAAAATTGGAACAAAATCTGCACCTTTGTTAACAATATTGTATCACATGTTAATACCTTTTTAAAAAAAAAAAAAAAAAACAGGATGGTATTTATATACTCAGAATTGGATTAGAAGTTTTAAACCTCATGCAATTTTTTTTAATTACTAAGATAATTAATTTTCTAGATTTTAGCAGTAATACTAGATGTCAACATACGTGGAACTATATCAAAGCTTTGACTGAATATAAATTAGAAATCTAGCATCCTATTCATACTAAGTCAAGGAAGTGGAATCAAAACGTCATAAATTTTTTAGCTTGGCAAAAATTTATGTATTTTATTGTGTATATATATATATATATAAAAAATACATTCTATATATAAATGTATACAAAAGCTTTTCTACTATGCCTGATAGTGTAAGAAAGAACAACAACAAGAAAAGGGATGTAGAAATTGGAAAATGTAAACTAAATGAAACGAGGACACTGAATATGAAATAGAAAAGGTGAAACTAACTAGGTAAAGGTGACAGATGATCATATAGTCCAGTTGTTTTTAAACATGGCTGCTCATTAGAAACATATCTGGAGCTTTGGAGAGAAAAAGCAATTCCTGGGCATTTGTGTTTTTCAAAAAATTCCAAGATAATTCTGATATGCATCTGGATTTTAAGTAGTGATTACAAATTTTCCTATTAAATGGTAGTTTTCAGTTCAGTTCAGTCACTCAGTCGTGTCTGACTCTTTGCGACCCCATGGACTACAGCAAACCAGGCCTCCCTGTCCATCACCAACTCTAGGAGTTTACTCAAACGCATGGCCATTGAGTCAATGATGCCATCCAACTATCTCATCCTCTGTCTTCCCCTTCTCCTCCTGCCTTCAAATCTTTCCCAGCATCAGAGGCTTTTCAAATGAGTCAGTTCTTTGCATAAAGTGGCCAAAGTATTGGCGTTTCAGCTTCAAAATCAGTCCTTCCAATGAACACCCAGGACTGATCTCCTTTAGGATGGACTGGCTGGATCTCCTTGCAGCCCAGTGGACTCTCAAGCGTTTTCTCCAACGCCACAGTTCAAAAGCATCAGTTCCTCGGTGCTCAGCTTTCTTTATAGTCCAAGTCTCACATCCATACGTGACCATTGGAAAAACCATGGCTTTGACTAGATGGACTTTTGTTGGTAAAGTAATGTCTCTGCCTCTTAATATGCTGTCTAGGTTGGTCATAGCTTTTCTTCCAAGGAGCAAGCATCTTTTCATTTCATGGCTGCAGTCACCATCTGCAGTGATTTTGGAGCCCCAAAATATAAAATCTGACACTGTTTCCACTTTCTCGCTATCTATTTGCCATGAAGTGATGGGACCAGAAGTTTTCTGAATGTTGAGTTTTAAGTCAACTTTTTCACTCTCCTCTTTCACTTTCATCAAGAAGCTCTTCAGTTCTTCTTCACTTTCTGCCATCAAGGTGGTGTCATCTGCACATCTGTGGTTATTGATATTTCTCCTGGCAATCTTGATTCCAGCTTGTGCTTCATCCACCCCAGCGTTTCTCATGCTGCACTCTGCATATAAGTTAAATAAGCAGGGTGACAATATACAGCCTTGACGTACTCCTTTCCCTATTTGGAACCAGTCTGTTGTTCTATGTCCTGTTCTAACTGTTATTTCCTGACCTGCATACAGATTTCTCAAGAGGCAAGTAAGCTGGTTTGGTATTCCCATCTCTTTAAGAATTTTCCAGAGTTGTTGAGTTCCGCTCAGACAGAGGCTTTGGCATAGTCAATAAAGCAGAAGTAGATGTTTTTCTGGAACTCTCTTGCTTTTTTGATGATCCAGTGGATCATCCATTGGAACATCTGTTGGATCATTGAAATGGTAGTTTTAGTGATACAGAGTTCGTTTATTTTTTGTTGACCAATCATGATACAATGGTATTAAGCAAATAGTAGCTACATAATCATAATAGTAAAAGATGTTCATCAGTTTTCACAATCAATAGCCAGACAAAAAAATAAATGAGAATTACCATTGCATGTCATGATGGAAACATGATTAATCTAACAATATAAAATAATTACATACAGTTTGGGTGGTTAAGTAGGGTGATGCGTTAAGTTGAAGTACATACAGGCACATGTTTCCATCTGCCCAGCCAGTCTGTCTTTTGGTTAATCCATTTACATTTGAGGTAATTTTTCGATATGTATGACCCTATTCCCATTTTGTTAAGTGTTTTGGGTTTATTTTTTTGTAGGTCTTTTCCTTCTCTTGTGTTTCCTGCCTAGAGAAGTTATTTTAGCATTTGTTGTAAAACTGGTTTGGTGGTGCCACATTCTCTTAACTTTTGCTTGTCTGAAAAGCTTTTGATTTCTCTGTCAAATCTGAATGAGAGTCTTACTGGGTAGAGTATTCTTGGTTGTAAGTTCCTCCCTTTTATCACTTTGAATTTATTCCCTATTGCCTTGCAGAGTTTCTATTGATATATCAGCTGATAACCTTATGGGAGTTCCTTGTAAGTTGTTTTCCCCTTGTTGCTTTTAAGAGTTTATCTTTGCCTTTAATTTTAGTCAGTTTGATTACTATGTGTCTCTGTGTGTTCCTCCTTAGGTTTATCCTGCCTGGGACTCTTTTTACTTCCTGAACTTGACTGACTATTTCCTTTCCCATGCTGGGGAAATTTTCAGCTATTATCTCTTTGAATAATTTTTTGGGTCCTTTCTCTCCCTCTTTTCCTTCTGGGATCCCTATAATGTGAATGTTGGTGTGTTTAATGTTGTCCCAGAGGTCTCTCAGGCTGTCTTCATTTTTTTCTATATTCTGTTCTGAGGCAGTGATTTCCACCATTCTGTTCTCCAGCTCACTTATCCATTCTTCTGCCTCAGTTATTCTGCTATTGATTCCTTCTAATGTATTGTTCATCTGTTTGTTTGTTCTTTAATTATTCTAGTTTTTTGGTAAACATTTCTTGCATCTTCTCCATTCATTTTCTGAGATCCTGGATCATCTTCACTATCATTATTCTGAATTCTTTTTCTGGAAAGTTACCTATCTCCACTTCATTTAGTTGTTTTTCTGGGGTTTTGTCTTGTCCCTTCATCTGAGACATAACTTTCTGCTTTTTCATCCTGACTAATTTTCTAGAATGTGATTTTCATTCTAGCTGCTGTGTGATTGTGTTTCTTCTTACTTCGTCTACCTGCCCTCTGGTGGATGAGGCTAGAGGCTCAGGTGTAGGTTTCCTGATGGGAAGGACTAGCTGTGGGGAAAATTGGGTCTTGCTCTGGTGGGCAGGGCTGTGCTCAGTAAAGTATTAATCCAGTTGCCTGCTAATGGGAGGGGTTGCCCTCCCACCTGTTGGTCTGAGGTGATCCAGCCATGGAGTCTACTGGCTCTGTGGTAGGGTTAATGGTGACCTCCAAGAGGACTTACACCAAAGGACACCTTCCAGGACTCCTGCCGTCAGTGCCCTCATCCCTGTGGCAGCCACTGCTAACCCACGCCTTCACAGGAGCCCTCCAACATTAGCAGGTAGGTCTGGTTCAGTCTCCAGTGGGGGCACTGCTCCTTTCTGCTGAGTCTTGGTGCACACAAGTTTTGTTTGTGCCCTTGAAGAGTGGATCTCTGTTTCCCTCAGTCTTGTGGAAGTCCTGTCATCAAATCCTGCTGGCCTTCAGGGTCAGGTTTCTTGGGGATTCCCAGTCCCTTTCCTGGATCCTCAGGCTGGAAAGCCTGATGTGGGGCTCAGAATCTTCACAACAGTGGGAGAACTTCGTTGGTATCATTGTTCTTTAGTTTGTGAGTCATCCTCCCAATGGGTGTGGGATTTGATTTTATCATGATTGCACCCTTGCAATGATGGCCATATCATTGCAGTTTCTTTTTCTTTGGATGTGTGGTATCATTTCTTGGTGAGTTCCAGTGTCCTTCTGTCGATGGCTGTTCAACAGCTAGTTGTGATTTTGGTGCTCTTGCAGGTGGAGGTGGACACACATCCTTCTTTTCTGCCATATTGAACCAGAAGCCCACAAGGTTTTTATTTTTATTTTATGTTTAAATTATTTTCACTACTTGCTTTTTTATTTGATTGAAATAGTTTCAAGTTAGTAACAATTTTACTACTCACCCAGGTTTTTTTTTTTTAATTTATTTTTAAAATTAACTTATTAACTTCAATTGGAGGCTAATTACTTTACAATATTGTAGTGGTTTTTGCCACACACTGACATGAATCAGCCATGGGTGTACATGTGGCCCACATCCTGAACCCCTCTGCCACCTCCCTCCCCATCCCATCCCTCAGGGTTGTCCCAGTGCACCGGCTTTGAGTGCCATGTTTCATGCATCAAACTTGGATTGGTCATCTTTTTCACATATGGTAATATACATGTTTCAATGCTATTCATTCAAACCATCCCACCCTTGCCTTCTCCCACATAGTCCAAAAGTCTGCTCTTTACATCTGTGTCTCTTTCGCTGTCTCTGATATAGGGTCATGATTACCATCTTTCTAAATTCCATATATATGCGTTAATATACTGT
Source organism: Budorcas taxicolor (assembly GCF_023091745.1). Taxonomy (NCBI): domain Eukaryota; kingdom Metazoa; phylum Chordata; class Mammalia; order Artiodactyla; family Bovidae; genus Budorcas; species Budorcas taxicolor. The sequence goes on from NW_026292378.1 coordinate 18,722, forward strand.
ATTGGTGTTTTTCTTTCTGGCTTACTTCACTCTGTATAATGGGCTCGAGTTTCATCCACCTCATTTGAACTGATTCAAATGTGTTCTTTTTAATAGCTTAGTAATGTATCATCGTGTATAGGTACCACAGTTTTCTTATCCATTCGTCTGCTGATGGACATCTAGGTTGCTTCCATGCCCTCTCTATTGTAAACAGTGCTGCGATGAGCATTGGGGTACACATGTCTCTTTCAATTCTGGTTTCCTCAGTGTGTATCCCCAGCAGTGGAATGACTAGGTCATGTTGGAGAAGACTCTTGAGAGTCCCTTGGACTGCAAGGAGATCCAACCAGTCCATTCTGAAGGAGATCAGCCCTGGGATTTCTTGGGAAGGAATGATGCTAAAGCTGAAACTCCAGTACTTTGGCCACATCGTGCGAAGAGTTGACTCATCAGAAAAGACTCTGATGCTGGGAGGGATTGGGGGCAGGAGGAGAAGGGGACTACCGAGGATGAGATGGCTGGATGGCATCACTGACTCGATGGATGTGAGTCTGAGTGAACTCCGGGAGTTGGTGATGGACAGGGAGGCCTGGCGTGCTGCGATTCATGGGGTCGCAAAGAGTCGGACACGACTGAGCAACTGAACTAAACTGAATTGAACTGATGGCAGATCTATATTGTTTTTTAAGGAATCTCCACACTGTTCTCCATAGTGTCTATACTAGTTTGCATTCCCATCAACAGTGTAAGAGGGATCCCTTTTCTCCACACCCTCTCCAGCATTTATTGTTTGTAGACTTTTGAATAGCAGCCATTCTGATCGGCATGAGATGTACCTCATTGTGGTTTTGATTTGCATTTCTCTGATAATGAGTGATGTTGAGCATCTTTTCGTGTGTTTGTTAGCCATCTATATGTTTTCTTTGGATAAATGTCTTTCTAGTTCTTTGGCCCATTTTTTAATTTGGTCCTTTAATTTCTGGTATTGGCTTGCATGAACCGTTTGCATATTTTTGAGACTAATTCTTTGTCAGTTGCTTCATTTGCTATTATTGTCTCCCATTCTGAAGGCTA